>NC_083478.1:19347966-19392966 GCF_030014155.1 Tachysurus vachellii
TGTCAAGCCATGTGGGCAGTAGTGCCTGTTTCCTCCTGCTGATGACTCACTGCTTGCTTGTGCAGCACCTTGGCATCGACTCTAAGCATCTTAGGCCTAGCTGATTTTATTATTCCATTTGACAGAATTCACTCTGTGATGTAGCGACCAATCAAACAAATTTAGGTTTTATTTAACGCAGAATTTTTTATAATGTTCGATGTTCAATGAACCTCTGGGAAGGTTCAACCTGTCAGGTTTGATCATTATTTCTAAACGTTCTTACAGTGATGCAGTAATGACTGACGTGGTAGTAGGAAAAATAAAGTTCATGTTTGGATAATGCAATTTTTTATCGTCTGAGCAAATGTTTCATGTTATTTGTAGTTACAGCTGACCTTCTAAGACCTTGCTGAATACATACTGGTGATGATCTTTATAATCTGAGGTGAAGATTTCTAATGGAACTGACAGCTACACAGACCACACCTCCTTTACTAGGACAAACAGCCACACAATCCACTTCTTTAAATCTAGTAGCACAGGCCACACCGTCTACACATGAACTGCCAGACACATGGACCACACCTACTTCACTGTGACTGACAGACACACAGGCCACACTTCCTTCACTGTGACTGACTGACACACACACCACACCTACTTCACTGTGACTGACAGACACACAGGCCACACTTCCTTCACTGTGACCGACACACACACACCACACCTACTTCACTGTGACTGACAGACATGCAGGCCATGATTCTTTATCTTGGACTGACAGCTACACAGGCCACACCTACTTCATTGTGAATGACAGACACACAGGCCACACCGTCTACACTTGAACTGACAGACACACAGGCCACACCTTCATTGAGAATGACAGCTACACAGGCCACACCTACTTCACTGTGACTGACTGACACACACACCACACCTACTTCGCTGTGACTGACAGACACACAGGCCATGCCTCTTTATCTTGGACTGACAGCTACACAGGCCACACCTCCTTCACTGTGACTGACAGACATGCAGGCCACACCTCTTTCTCTTGGACTGACAGCTACACACACCACACCTACTTCACTGTGACTGACAGACATGCAGGCCACACCTCTTTCTCTTGGACTGACAGCTACACACACCACACCTCCTTCACTGTGACTGACAGACATGCAGGCCACACCTCTTTCTCTTGGACTGACAGCTACACAGACCACACCTTCTTCATTGAGAATGACAGCTACACAGGCCACACCTCCTTCACTGTGACTGACAGACACACAGGCTACGCCTCTTTATCTTGGACTGACAGCTACACAGGCCACACCTCCTTCACTGTGACTGACAGACATGCAGGCCACACCTCTTTATCTTGGACTGACAGCTACACAGGCCACACCTCCTTCACTGTGACTGACAGACATGCAGGCCACACCTCTTTCTCTTGGACTGACAGCTACACAGGCCACACCTTCTTCATTGTGAATGACAGACACACAGGCCACACCTGCTTTACCCTCCTACTTAGATGTCTTTATCCATATAACAGATATAATATTAAACTGTAGACGATCGAACAATTCTCTTTTTTCATGCTCTTAAATGCAAACACAATTCTCTTCACCTTTTGTGCTCGTCCCGATTCTCCCTGCTCGTTTCTGTTACTCTCCTGTATGACTTTAGCTGAAGGTGTGCTGCTGTACCTGTCCTCTATCGTCAGTTTGCTAAAAGGTCATCGCCATAAACACTGTCACACTTTACTGTCAGCGAGAGCGAGGAGGTTTGCAAAGCCTTCAGTTACGAGTCTCAGTTGGATGGAGGATGAGGGCGGAATACACAACAGTCTGCGATGAAAAGACTCACGCAGACAGAAAAGAGCAGCAGGAAACTTCATTTTGCATTTTATATCAGTGATTTGTTTAAAACAAGAACATTTTCTCTCATGGATCTGTTTGACCACAGTATTGCTTTTATACACTCTCACTCACTCATCCTCTACCGCTTATCCGAACTACCTCGGATCACGGGGAGCCTGTGCCTATCTCAGGCGTCATCGGGCATCAAGGCAGGATACACCCTGGACGGAGTGCCAACCCATCGCAGGGCACACACACACTCTCATTCACTCACGCACTCACACACTACGGATAATTTTCCAGAGATGCCAATCAACCTACCATGCATGTCTTTGGACCGGGGGAGGAAACCGGAGTACCCGGAGGAAACCCCCGAGGCACGGGGAGAACATGCAAACTCCACACACACAAGGTGGAGGTGGGAATCGAACCCCCAACCCTGGAGGTATGAGGCGAAAGTGCTAAACACTAAGACACCGTGCCCCCCTGCTTTTATACACATTACAGGTTAAAGAATTGGTTTAGTTACATGAAAAAAAAAAACAAATAGACACAATTTCTCGTACAGTCAGTCAGTAGTGCGCTATTCCTTCTTTAGTTTTGCCCTGGAGATACAATAACAAGGTCTTAAACATAGTGTAATCCATCAACATGACTAAACTTTACGCTGTAGCTAAGGGATGTACTTATTTCCAGGGATTTCAGAACAGCGTAACAGATATTGCGTCATCGGGTGGGCGTGGCCTATTCGATAATCTAACCCTAACCCTAACCGTAGTTTTTGGTTGTTTATTTGTTTTCGCAAATAGCTTAACTGTAAGATAATAAAGCATAATAGATATAAAATATAAAATCTACCTGTATGACTGTTTTGTCCTTCATTATCCATCGTAGCTATGCTCTTTTTTTTTTTTTTTTATGAAAGAGGGCATTTTTCCAAGACCTCCAGAAACACGCCCACTTTACGTCGCGGTAACGAAACCCCTGGAATTTAGTCAATGCCCTGTATCTAAAGGGCGGCCATTTTGAAAAATAAGGCAATTTGATATTGCTCCACATGCCTAGGCTCCGCCTTCCAAAGTTGTTATAGAAAGCTACAACAATTTTCGTTTTTAAAAGACATTTCACAAAATTTATAGAATACATTAATATTTTATAGAAAGTCAGAAGTCCACTTCTTTGTTAGCTACAGAACATCAGCACCGTAGCACTAATGAAAATCAAACACATCCTTGTGGCTGATTCGGGAAAAGTGAACATTTTATATAAGACTGTAGTTTCTGATTTATCTTTTTTATATTGTGGCTGGTTTTTTTTTGGCTTGTTTCCCGTTTCTGCGCACAACTCTTTTTGGTAATAGAGGAGAAGTGTGAGAAAGCAGGAACGAGCGAGAAGGGACACTGCTGCAGAGCTTTAGGCTCCTTTAGATGAGTTTCGTTACATTGAGCACTTAGTGAAGCTGTTCCACATTTATGATAATTAGTGTGATTCATGTTAACATCTCTTATTTAGCCGAGGACGAGACGATATTAATATGCTGATCCTATGCTAATAGTATTCACATTGCAGCGTCTTGGATTCCCGTGCATTCGAATGAGCTGCTGCTGGATATTATGACATAACCTTGAACTTTTAGTGTGTGTTTCGATCCGAGCGTCACTGCAGCACACAGAAGATTGTTTTCACTTCAGCAGCAACAACGGATTTGGAGATAGAGCGCGTTCCCTTAAAGTGTACAGTGTGGATGTGTGCTAATAAACTCGGCGCTAATCCAGAGGAGGTTTGTGTGGGTTTGTCTGTGTGTCTGTTTTTAAGTGCAGCGTTAAAAATTCCTGCAGTGGGCCAAATGGCAGTTTGCTGCAACAACAGAACCTTTTCAACAGCGGTGCAAGGCAGAAACAAGCAGCTAACAATGACACAAGAAGCTTTTCTTTCTTTACTTGTGTTTGCATTGTACAATGACAAGGTTGTGGAGACGCGTCTTCAGCTCAGAGTTTGTTGTTTGTTTGTTGTTCACACATCGTGAAGCCTTTTATTAGTCTTGTACCACAGCAATTTTAATCAAATTTAAGAATGACATCATACTCTTCTGCTTATGGTTACAAAGTCACTGACACTGGAGACGTCTTCACATTTTAATTAAACACATCCTCAAAGTAAATGATATTATTTTTCCCCTCTCTCGCTTTTATGTGACTGCCATTTCAGAATCTTCTGCTTCTGAACCCGAATGAGCGTTTCCTGACCGAACAAAGTCTGAACCACCACGTATTCCAGAGTCAGCGGCAGACCGAGCGACCCGGCCCCCCGACCCCTACTCCCATCCGCTCCTCCAAGAGAAAACCCCACCCCCACGACAACACCGCCCTCAGCAGGTCAGGAGGAGGACAAATGCTCTGATTGGCCGTGGCTTGGGCCAATTACAGAACATTTCTTCTTTTTCTATAGAATATCTGAAGAACAGAATCCTGCATAAAAATGTATTCTGTGCATATTGTAATGGAACCATCTAAAAACTAATAATTTAATGGAGACAAATGTTTAATATATTGTTAATATACTTGTATTTTAGTAGTAGAAGTTTTTTCCAAATTTTACTTTGTCATCAGTCGTCACCAATCTGAGGCCAATGCTGTAGTTTTTCTTGTCAGTCAGATGCTTTGAATAACAAATCTGCTTTAAATCCTAATTGGCTGAACCCTCTTCTTCTTCTCTGTAAAAGGAGTCATGGCAGCAAGAGCTCAGGACATCATCGTTCCAACAGCCGGGACTGTTCCAGCCTACCACGTCATAATCAGGCTGAGCTGCACCCACAGAGTGCTGAAGCATTCCTGAACGGTGCCATTCCCGCATCCAGTAGCCTGAGCCCCACGTTGCATGCCAAAGCTTTCCATTCCCCCCAACCCCTTAACCGCTCAGCATCCTGCGGCAAAGACCTGGCCTCGCTCAGCCCCAAGAAGGCACGAGCCAAAGCCTCTGAAATGGACTTTGACTTGCCCAAGGTGTCTGATGGCCCTGGTGCCAAATACCTCAAATCCAACGCCTCACGATCCCACAATCGCCACTCCTTTGTGGAAGGCAAGAATAATACGCTGCAGGGAGAGCGGGAGAAGCACTTACGCCATGGAGAGCCTATGCCACTGAATTCGAGCACCAAAAGCTCTTCGTCTTTTATGAGTCTGTCCAAGAGCCATGGGGCACTGACTGACGCCAAGTCCATCAGTAACTTGAGTGATCCACGCCTTCTCCAAGATGACGCACCAGTGCCCTCACGATACTTCCCTTCCAGCTGCCTGGACCTGAACGCCAACCTGAACCTGGTGGCACCCGGCAGCCCAGCCTTGCGTCACAGCCCCGGAGGGCGAGCCAAGTCTGAGCGTCAAGCTGGCATGGTGGACTCATCGCTCCGACGCTCATCCACACGCCACAAGGGCCAGCAGCAGGACGAGACTAAAGCCACAGAAACTCTGGATCCTGGAGGAGGAGCCCGTGACTTTCCCTATGGCCTCGGCTACACCAGCCCTTTCTCGTCACAACAGCGCCCCCACAGACACTCCATGTATGTTCGCCGAGAGCGCAGTCGACCGCACGGCACCGACATAGGCCTGGCACTGGGGCAGAGTGCTCCTACTCGTGCCAGCAGCCTCCAGATGCTTTCACCACAGCTGCAGCATCGCACACTGCCCAGGCATGTGGGCAGCTCCGGCAGCCGTGACGAAACCCCTGACGACCTCAGGGTCAGTCTGACTGCACACACTCCTCACTTTGACATTTCTGATGTGTGTGTGTGTGTGTGTGTGTGTGTGTGTATATCTTGCTAATAATGCTTGCATGCTGGTTCCTGCTAATTAGAATAATTGCTTATAATTTGTTTTCTGATTTCTGATGCATCTCGTTTATTTGTATCTACATGCAAACAGTTCACATCCTCAAATCAGGACAATCTGCTGTTGTGCTGTGTTGCAGGCAGCAATGTATCATGAGCAGCATCCAGAGGACGGAGGAGCATCCAAGGAGAACCGTATAGTCTACAGCGACTCAATGCCACGTCGGGTCGGCAGCTTCTACCGAGGTCAGCGTGAGCTCACACACAATCACACACACACACACACACACATCATTTTTCTTTAAATAGCCATTCTGAACTTCTTTATTGCACTGGATTCGGTCGTAGTTCCGTCTCCTAGACCGGATAATACTTTCCACGAAGGCAGCGGGCAGAATATGGGCTCAGGGGTGAACATGGAGAGCAGCAGCCACACCAAACGCCAGCCCACTTATGATCCCTGGTGAGCTTTAACACACTGTCACTCGTTTTCCACTCGTCTATACCGATTTCTCAGTCAGTCTGAAAATAATTGTATTGATATTGGAGTTTGGAGATTATGTCCAACATTACAACTTTAACCTGTGTGGACATCGGAAGGTCGCCGAACCCCAGTTGTGTTTTTTTGTAGGCAGTGACAATGTTGACATTTATAAATATCAGTTGTTTTTACACACTAGCGCTGCTGAATTCTCGAATCTGATTGGTAGTTGATCAGTGTTGATTCATTTCCTACGACAGGACTTCTGACTGATTATTTTCCTATTGCAGCATTCGTTTTATTGTTTTGTGTTTTATTCCGTTCTGATGGCACAGCAAGTGTGTTTATTTATTTTTTTAATAAATTTGTTTGTAAACTGATAGAAACGATCTGTTTTTTTGACACGTTGTAGTTGCTAGTAAATTCATCTTTCAATAGACCGAGTCACCTTGTTGGATTAGTAACGTCCGGTACGGGTTGTGTGTTTTTTATCAGGACGGGGCCCGAGCCGATAGATTTGGGTCCTCCAGAGCCAGCCAAAGAGAAGGAGAAGCAAGGTTTTTTCAGAGCAATAAAGAAGAAGAAGAAGAAATCACAAGCGGTCAGTGTCTGTTCTTTGCACGGTGAAGCGTCTGATAAGTGTGTAACATTGAGTGGTGAGATTTTCACTTGTAGTGGCATTTTTGTGTATTTTGTGCGTCCATGCCCATACGTGTTTGTGTGTGTGTGTCTCACTGGTGTCCTGTGCCCCACTGTCAGTCTTGTGCCTCTTGTATTTCCAGGTGGATGCTCCAGAAGCCAGAGGTCCTGTGATCAAGAAATCTCTTTTTCCTCTGTCTAACTCAAAGCCTAGCTTTAAACATAACTCCTCAGACAGAGTGCTCCCTCTAGTGGCCACACCCATGGTACAAACGCCCATTAATATATCCTCAATAATTATAAAAGCACTAACCCTATGCCATTCACAATGCATGCTATTAACATGATTAATCCTCCTTCAGTCAGTAATAATGACGTCATGAGCTATTTGTCCATGGTTCACTCACGACTTTATCCGTCGTGTTTGAGTAGATTAGAAGTTTGGACGTATAACGCATTATTTAAAATTATTTATAAAAGGCAGTTCAGGTTATAGCCGTCTTAATAACGCGTTTATAAATTCCCATAGACTCCCATTATAAACTTTGGAGGTTTATAACTCGGCAAGCTTTTGAACTATCTACACCAAACTCGGCCAGTTCCTTTAGGGTGAACAAACGTTTAAATTGATGTACCGACTGGCCTTCCGATTGTGCCGCAGCCCCGCCCCCAAAATATGCAATATCAAAAAACTTTTTACAACATGGACATGTGACATATCAAAACACTCAGAACAATGAGGGGAACCTCCTCACATGTATTCTGATGACGTCACGTGACATCACGTGATGTCACGTGAAAATAAAAGATTTTGCACAACATGAACATGTGACATATCAAAACACTCAGCCCAATGAGGGGAACTTCCTCAGGAGAATTCGGATGACCTCACATGCTCGTCTCCACTTGCCTCCAAATGTTTTAGCACCCTATCTTTCTGTCCACTTGCCTCCAAAAGTAACACTGACCCTTATGTCCACTCACCTCCAAAAAGCACCGGCCTTTGCGAATACTTGCCTCGTCAAAGCCAACATCAAAGTTTGTTGCGACGAACTTTACAAATCTAGTTATTTCTGACATTTAATTTCCTCACAATTCCATCAAGTGCAAATCTACACTGCAGTTTATATACAGAGCAATTTAGAAATGTCCTCTAATGGAACTGAGCAATGAATTTATTAATTAGAATAAAATGAAGTCTCATACTGTGCTATAAAAAGATTATTGATGTAGTGTGCAGTAAAACACTCAGGTGGATGGAGAACAATGTTAATACAACTGTTACAGTATAAACCCAAAGTTTATTGTTATATCTAATGCTGTTGTAGGTTTTATTTAGTTTATACCAGATTCTTACTGACTGTTACACATCACCGACACCGGAGGCTCCTTCCAAGAATCCGATCGTCCGACCCATACACGCAACTTCGTAGGAATGGGCTGTTACTATGGAAACTATGACGTAACATTAGAAAGTGTGCGTTAGTAAAAAAAAACTGCGATCTGAATCCTCACTGTTATTTCATAAACAGCTATAGCAGTGTGCATCATGATTGAATTATAACCTGATACAAATACAAACTTCATAGAAAGTGCTGTCTGTAAGCATGGTTTGTTTCCGTGACCTCATGGATCTGGTGTTTTATGCCGCACACATGATAATGATGGTGGTGGTGGTGGTGGTGGTAATGATCAGCAGGTACAGCATATAATCTAAATTTCGGAGCAGTTTGATAGAGATTTATGGGAAAATGAGGTTCTTGGGCGAGAGGAAGGCTGCTTGTATCAAAGTTTTCTTCATAATGTTAGCATGAAGGTTGAAGATGATCAGATATATTAAATATATATAAAAGGTCACACTATGTACACAATTTCAAATAGAATCTAGAGTCACTGCTGTAGTGAGAATGATAAAACACAAATAATTGCTGATTCTGTTGTCTTTCACATTTGGTTGGAAAGCTTAAAGCAGGAATACATTCAGAATAGAATATTTCTGTTCCTAGCAGACAATCAAGCTCTTAGACCTTCACTAGACCAGCTAATAGCGAGCTCATCCTCTCTCCTGGTGGCATCTCAGCAGGCTTGGCTCAGGTCAGGATTTTAACATTTTAGTGACAATGACACTTATCATGGCTTATCGTCGCTCAGGTCCTGAACGAGGGACCGGATCAGGTGGTGGTACAGAAGTCGTCCCGGGTTTTTGGCCAGCAGAGCAGCACCAGACACCGGACACGCAGCAGAGACCGCGAGAGGAGTCGAGAGCGGGAACAGGAGCAGGAGAGAGACAGAGATGAGTGGCCGGCCGAGAGACTCGCAGAACCCCACTCTCAGGTACTTCAGAGAGACAGATGGATGGGGAGATGAGTGTAGGTTTTGAGGGATATAATTGGATAGGTGGATGCTAATCATCAGAAAACTAGGAAGCTCCTTCTCTCTCTTTCTCCCTCTCTCTCTCTCTCTCTCTCTGTCTATTTATCTATCTACCATTTATTCATCCATTCATCTATTACACTTTCTATCCATCCATCAGTCTGACCTATTATCTCTCAAAATATCCATCCATCAAATAATATGTCTAATAATCTATCCATTCATTCATCCACATATTCATCCATTTATCCATCCACCTATCTATCCATCCATTTATCCATCCATAGAGCTACCATCTATCCATTCATTCATCTGTCATACTTTTTGTCCATCCATCAGTCTGTCCTATTATCTCTCCATCTATCCATCCACCCATTAATCTGTCTTAATTATCTGTCTACCCATCCATCCATCCATCCATCCATTTATTAATCTATCAATCCATCTATCCATTCAGCCATCTAATCATATAGCTATCATCAATCAATCCATCCATCTATCCATCCATTGTGGTTAATTTGTTGACTTTCTCTTTTCTCTTAGAACCAGCCCCTCAGGTCTCTCCGCAAGCTTCTTCATCTCCCTGCCTCATCCTCCAGCAAACCCTCTACACCAGACATGCGTTTCCCCCACGGCAACCCTGCCTCCAAAGGGGGAAGCTTCGTGGAGTCACGGAGCCACGTTGGAGGAGGAGGAGCTGGAGGGCCGACTCAGCCCATGTCCCGCCAGTCTGCGTATTCTCACGGCGGTCAGCTGGAGTCCACGTGGCATTCGGCGGCTTTGGGAAGAGCCGAGGGAAACCCGTACCCAGAGCAGCTGGCATCCAAAGCAGGCCAGAACGGGCACGGTTTCGTCCGCTCGTCACGCTCACGCATGCCAAATCTCAACGATCTGAAAGAGACCGCACTTTAAACTGAGCCTATTTCTCGACACAGCGCCACCTGGAGACCTGGAGGGCTAAAGAGAGCAAACACTGAAGGACTCTGCTCTGTTCATGAACAATAAGGGTAGGCCTAGACATGTCTTAATCTGTTTTTTTAATCTTCCATATTTAATAGAATTTGTAATATTATTTATGTACTTATTGTATTTTTTTGTTATGGGGAAAAATGCGATTGAAATGAATATATGTATAAATATATATCTTGTTATAAGTATAAGATGTATAATAATAATTCTAGTTCTATTATTCTGCATATAATAATTCTTATATTTGGTTAAGAATGTCAAATGTTTGTGTATGAAATCTAAGTTTATAAAGAGGTTAAGAATATCGTTACATTGCACATCGAAACCTTCTGTTACGTTTATTTCTAAACCGATTCAGTGGATTTGACACAAGAGTCGAGAGTCTGATGCTATCAGACGATCTGTTAGCTAAGAAAATGCAGCAAGAAAAGCTTTTAAAAGCGCTGTAGATCCGACACATACCAAATACACCATATATTGCTATAGCACTATCTGCTGGCCAATCTTAGACACTACACACACTGGCAGACTACTACTACTACTACTAATAATAATAATAATAATAATAATAATAATAATAATCATTTCTAACACAAAAAACAAAGCATAATCGCTGTTGACATGCGGCATGTTCTCATGTGTAAAAGCCAGATGCCATTTGTATATTCTCAGGTTTAGTGTTTAGTATAAACACTGTAAATATTATTTTATTGCAATATTTTAAGACCAACACAGGAACAAAATCGTTTTTAAATTTCAGTTTAGAAGTAAACTCAATATATGAACGTGTAAGGAGAAAATAGAAATAAGACAACAGCTTACTGCAATATGTACAAATCAAACGATTAACCGATTAACCATTCACCGCCACTTCGTCACAAACGATTTACTTGGGATAGGGTGCCAATATTTATCACACTACAGATTTTGCTATTAGTATTAGGTAGAAAGAGGGGAGGGGATGTGTTTCACAGGGGTGGACAAATCATAAATACGTTACACAGCGCCTGCATGCTGATTTCTTTGAGGTCAAGTCATTTAACCCCAACAGATCAGAGCCTTAATACTTAATAAAGATGAAGAAAGAGTGTGTATAGAGAAAAGAGTGTGTAGTAATCCTTGTCCTCTATGATGTAGCATATCGGCTTTGGGTTTTGTTTTGTTTTGTTTTGTTTTTTCTACAAAATGGCATCAAGGTTCTAATGTGTTGTCTGAGCTGGAGCTCTGTATCACCGTTCACACCAGAAAACCGCTTTGAATTCTAGCTGCACGTGACTCGGAACATCATAGCAATAGAGAATCATTGTATTTGGCTCGGTTTCATCAGTCTTTCAGTCTTTCATCGGTTAACTATCTAGTTTTACTAGTTTATACCCGTGGCCAGGACAGGTTGGATTCAAGAACTGATAGTTAGTAGTAGAAATATATGAAGCATGAATATAATGTGGGCACGGTGGCTTAGTGATTAGCATGTTCGCCTCACACCTCCAGGGTTGGGGGTTCGATTCCCGCCTCCGCCTTGTGTGTGTGGTGTTTGCATGTTCTCCCCGTGCCTCAGGGGTTTCCTCCAGGTACTCTGGTTTCCTCCCCCGGTCCAAAGACATGCATGGTAGGTTGATTGGCATCTCTGGAAAATTGTCTGTAGTGTGTGATTGTGTGAGTGAATGAGAGTGTGTGTGTGTGCCCTGCGATGGGTTGGCACTCCGTCCAGGGTGTATCCTGCCTTGATGCCCGATGACACCTGAGAAAGGCACAGGCTCCCCGTGACCCGAGGTAGTTCGGATAAGCGGTAGAAGATGAATGAATGAATGAATGAATATAATGTTTTTGAATTGAATTAACTTAAAAAAGGAGTGGGAAATTTTTTCATGAAATGGGAAAAACAGCATGATTGGCGATGGCTGTATCAACAGTGATATAAATAACATGGCTGTTGATTTGTCCACCCCGGATACATCTCCGTTAAAGGGGCAGTGTGTAATGTCTAGAAGCCTCTGCTGTCTGTGTCGTGAAAGTATTCCCTGACAGGAAGCAAAGCTCTGAGCTCTGTAAGGCTGTGGGCGGAGCTAATGTCAGGGCTGGAAAAATGTGAACAGTATCCTGATTATTTAGAAAGTAAAAAAGATCTAATAAAATGGATCACATGGATTTTTTAAACTGTAGGAATTGACAATATTGTACTAGAAGTGTTACAAACCGCCTCTTTAAACGAGACCCGGTTAGCTGATTTTAATAACAGCGTATTGTTGTTGCTATGTTGAAAGAAGGTTCTAGCGTCTTCTAACACTGACATTAATGACATTAACACCAGCATCGTACTACATACAATCAGGAGTTTCTTCAACAAATAGAGACCCCATGAAACAAACAATGTCCCACTGAGCACCACCTGAAAGTTCATAGCCTTAACGCTAAAAAAGAAAAATACACAAAACGAATAAAAGAAAAGTCTACGCAATGTCACTGAGGGACTGGTTTCCTTAAAACGGCGCACTTTAAATAACTAGACGATGTTTCTGAGATGAAAAAGCTTCTGTCTCTTCACGCGGTGTGGTGAGTATTTTCACACGCAGTGTACAGTAATAACCGAACGTGTAACTGGGTATAACAGCCTATTCTAGGAGTCTTTTGTATATCGTATTTGTGATATATGCAGTAAATATTTATATTATTCCAGGTACTGCAGCTTAACAGTGGAACTCTTGTCTCTGTTGGATGTGTGGAACCTGGGACGAAAACGGGGTTTTACAGTAGACACCGGACGTACGACGTTAATACTAATGTGTGACTATTTGTTCGGTTATATTTAGCTCAGCGATTCCGAACGATCGAAAATTAAAAAACAAACGTCGGGTCTCATAGAAAACACGGTAGCATAGATCGTTAATGTTTCATCTTCAGCAACGAGTATTCGTTTGTAATGGGTAAATGACGTTACTAAGGAGACGTTCGGTTCTCAAAACTGTTTTCTGTTTACACCTGTTATGGACAGTAATCTCTCAATAAACATTGTGGACTCTATTTTGATTTCACAACAGAGAAAATTGTGTTTTTTTTCCCTCAGAATATATTCTCACCCTCCCTTTCTCTCTCTCTCTCTCTCTCTCTCTCTCTCTCTATCACTTGCATTGTCATTGTAAATAATGAATATTCAGGCTGGGTGACATTCATTATTATGTGCCATTTGAAGTGTGCATGCTAAATTTATACAGCACCCCAATTTAATGATCCTGTTGGGATGCACAGTCAAACTAATGAAGCAAGTATCTGCAAATGAATTCTGAATTATTTATTTATTTTTTTACACTTCCCTCCAGTGCAAATGACATCAATTTAGCTAGTAGTGTAACATCCTGTGTAAAAATCTCCACAAAACAACTGAAGGTGTTAGCTCTAAGTAGTAAACGGAAGACTTCTATATCCTAGTGTAAAGCAGGTGAAAAAAAATTAAATCGTGAAATTTTTCTTCTGACGATTCATGTTGATTGACGGCTTAAGAGGTTCGATTTATACGGGTCTAAAGGGTACGCAGATCTTTATGTGAAATTTTCTGGATGTCCTAATCCTTGGTAAAGTTTTGCATGTAGTTTATGTCTCTATTTTTATTATTATTATTATTATTATTATTTTTCTTGAGTAGAAGAGTCAGAGGGAAACACACACACACACACACACACAATCAGGGATAGAAAACATGGATGACAGAATCAGATCCGATTAAAGATTCAGTGATGAGGTAAACATACACACTCGCACTCACACAAAATTAGGGATAGAAAATATGGACTAAAGGATCAGCTCATTCATTTATTTGCTGTTAAATGTAAAACATTGAAATTTAACAATCTGGCTACTTAAAAAATGGAAATGCTGTAAAATAGCACTTGATGCAGCACAGATCATTGCTAAATCATTATCTCAGTGCAGACGGAAGGACCCCATGACTATCTACAGAAAACCAGGCTGCTTAATGTTTCTGATTAGAAAATAGGAGTTGGTATGAAGACACAGAGCCAAGTCCAGAGGCTTGAGGTAAAGGCACTTGGAGATCACGTACAGAGAAAATGACAGTTGAAAAGAAACGAATAGAAATAAAACAGGAAAAAGATGAGACGTTATCTTAAGATTCTTCTCAGGAACATTCCATTATATGACCTTAGGCTTGACTTGAGATCGTCAAACTAGCCTTAGAAAAGTCATCATCTATTTATCTGTTCAGGAGTGCTGTGTATTGTTTGTTTGGTGCCCTCTGCCGCCTGTGAGAAGAATTGCAACAACAAAGAAAACACCGATAATCTTTCCCTTCCCTCTACTGTACATATAAATTGTTGTTTTGTTTTATTTTGTTTTGTTTAAAATGTCAGCGCTTTGCATCATCTGGAGAAAGTGCTACTTTTCAGTCCGGAAGACACAAAGAAGCCTTAACCCCTGAAACCTGATCTGAAATTAAGAGGATAAAAATCAAAACTTGAAAAAACAAATAAAATCATATTTATTATATGGATGCGTATTTTAAACATGTATCAGAGAAACATATTTATTTTCAGGTAAGATGTGATAAGAATCGACACAACCAGAGACACCTTCACGTCGGTGAGATGAAGTTTATTATGAATTTCTGTGACTAGAAATGAAAGGTTCACATTTAAGAGCATCTACACTACATGCTGATCCGGTTCCCCTGGGGGGCGGGGAGGGGAGGTGGGTAATAAAATGTCTCAGTGGCCAGTTGGGGCTCTATGATAATACACCAGCACATAAACATAAATACCAACTCAATTGCATGATGTACATTGGAATCAATCCGGAGTTTGTATCACTATGGCAACCCTGTTGGGGTTTCCAGCATTTCTATGGTTGGTTCACCAACTTTTCTTTAAATATAATGAATTCTGTAGGATGGAGTTTTTAAACATTCGATTATGATACCAATAAAGTCCAAAATGACCGACTTCATGTCTGGCACAGTTACTGGATGTGATTGTAAAAATTGTTGACTTTTAATATCGAGTTTAAGATTTATTGCACTATTTTACTTAATTGCAAAAGTGAAATCGCTATTAGAATTTATAATATAAATATTTTTACATTTCTGACATTTAGCAGACACACTTATCCAGAGTGACTTACAATTTGATTCGGTTTATACAAATGAACAATTGAGGGTTAAGGGCCTTGATCACAGGCCCTGCAGTGGCAGCTTGGTAGACCTGGGATTTGAACTCATGACCTTCTGGTGAGAAGTCCAACACCTTAACCACTAGGCTACCACATAAATACATGTATAATATGGATTGATTTTATATATATATATATATATATATATATATATATATATATATATATATATATATATATATATATATATATATATATATATATATATATATATATATATCTTTATGTCTTTGAATGAAATATTTGCATTGTATTTCAATGGTAAAACTCCAATCTATCTAAAGTGTAGCTCACTGAAATCTAACTAAATAGCAATAATAGTCAGTTTAAAGGATTTATGCATCTATAATCGTTGGTCTTTTTTTTTTTAGTATGAACCATTTTTCTCAATTGCAGCACATGTTCAAAGTAAATAATACGGTTCAGGTCATGTGACCAAATACGTCACACATTAAAAAGTTTTAAAAAATAATTTGCGTTTTAAAAAAATACAGCTTTGTATTTAACTAAAACCTATTTAACAATGTTTGGGAGTAAATGGGTTCATATGTAGCGTCCTAATATATATCTATAATATAATATAGAATATAATAAAGTCGTGAAGCTCCGCCCCCTGCAATTAGTGCAGGTCTTATAATGAGCTTATAATGTGGCACCTGTGAAAAGGGTTAAAAAGGCAAACAGGTGACGCGATTCTGTGTGTCACAACTTTCCTGAAGCGGTTTGGTGAAAGGTCTTGTGAAGGTTTTACAATGAAAACCCCGCACAATGGAGCAGGACTGAGGAAGCAGACGCAGAAGCGTGCAAGCAGAAAGTCCCTGAGACCCACCAAGGCTTATTGCATCTACATTTACAAGCTGAACAAGGTGTGTTAATGAATTCTAGACTACTGAACATTGGCTGTAGGTGATCTAGATCTGTCTGACCTACATCAGGTTAAACACTTTGTTACTCTGATCTGAAGTTGTCTTGATGTTCCTCTTGCACGTGTGTTAAGACTAGGTGTTGATGCATGACGTCACACGTAGTCTAGGTCCATGAGGAACGTTAAGTGACTGAGATCACGTGTTTTTTTTTTCTTGTGTTGACTAGAAGAGTTGCCCTATTATCTCCCTTCCGCTCCTCCTTCTCCTCCTCCTGTAGTCCAGCCCGGCTGTGAAGGACACCGTCGCGGTACCCGGATGGCTGTGCACGCGCGTCGGGACGGAAGCCGCGCGCCTCGCGAAGTTCAACCGGCGCGGCACGATCACGCAGCGCGAGGTGTGCTGCGCTGTGCGCGCGCTGAGCAAGGTCACGCGGAGGACGACAGCGCACGCGCTCTGACCCTCAATAGATTTTTATTTTATTTTTCTAATTTTTAACTTTTTTTTTTTTTTTTTGTGGCTTTAAATAAAGATTGTTTTTATTATAAAAGGTTTGTTCATTATAGCCGCTATAAACATGCGCACTCACACACACACACACACACACACACACACACCTCTTTGCATGGATTCTTGGGAAGGAAGTGCAACCTTTTTTTCCGTGTTTCTCACTTTTGGAGCTGCAGGATCTTTAAAGAGCTGTAGGTTAACTTGTATAAAGAGTCCATTTTATTTCCGGCCCTGAAAAAGAAACACACGTGGGGCTCGTGAGCCGTGTGTTTCATCAGTACAACTGGTGAGAAGACGTTGTGCCACTAGATGGCGCAATGATACTGATTTATTTTAATGTGGATGAGAACTGGATTTGTTTCTACTTTAATAAACATATTTAGTGGTTTGATTTCACATGTGGGTTGTATGGAGAGACGTGTTTAAAAACTAATCACAATGAACACGTGACTCTCTCCCTCTCTCACCATATCTGTCTCTCTCCTTTCTATCTTTCCCTCTGTCTCCTCTCCCCATCTCTCTCTCTCTCTCTCTGTCTCCTCTCCCCATCTCTCTCTCCTCCTCTCCCCATCTCTCTCTCCTCCTCTCCCCATCTCTCCTCCTCTCTCCTCCTCTCCCCCATCTCTCTCTCCTCTCCCCATCTCTCTCTCCTCCTCTCCCCCATCTCTCTCTCCTCTCCCCATCTCTCTCTCCTCCTCTCCCCCATCTCTCTCTCCTCTCCCCCTCCTCTCTCTCCTTTCTCTTTCTCTCTCTCCTTCTCCTTTCTATCTTTCCCTCTGTCTCTCTCTCCTCTTTCTCCCTCCTCTTTCTCTCTCTCTCTCCTTTCTATCTTTCTCTCTCTCTCTCCTTTCTATCTTTCTCTCTCTCTCTCTCCTTTCTATCTTTCTCTCTCTCCTTTCTATCTTTCCCTCTCTCTCCTCTCCCCATCTCTCTCTCTCCTTTCTATCTTTCCCTCTGTCTCCTCTCCCCATCTCTCTCTCTCTGTGTCTCCTCTCCCCATCTCTCTCTCCTCCTCTCCCCATCTCTCCTCCTCTCTCCTCCTCTCCCCCATCTCTCTCTCCTCTCCCCCTCCTCTCTCTCACGCTCTCTCTCTCCTTTCTATCTTTCTCTCTCCTTCTCCTTTCTATCTTTCTCTCTCGCTATCTCTCCTCTTTCTCCTCTTTCTATCTTTCCCTCTGTCTCTCCTCTTTCTATCTTTTTCTCTCTCTCTCTCTCCTTTCTATCTTTCTCTCTCTCCTTTCTATCTTTCTCTCTCTCTCTCTCTCCTTTCTATCTTTCTCTCTCTCTCTCTCTCCTTTCTATCTTTATCTCTCTCTCTCCTTTCTATCTTTCTCTCTCTATCTCCTTTCTATCTTTCCCTCTGTCTCTCCTCTCCCCATCTCTCTCTCTCTCCTTTCTATCTTTCCCTCTCTCTCCTCTCCCCCATCTCTCTCTCTCTCTCTCTCCTCTTTCTATCTTTCCCTCTGTCTCTCCTCTCTCTCTCTCCTCTTTCTATCTTTCCCTCTGTCCCCCCATCTCTCTCTCTCTCTCCTCTCTCTCTCTCTCTCTCTCTCTCTCTCTCTCTCTCTCTCTCTCTCTGTGTTTACAGGAAACACGAATGCCCCTGGCGGATATCTCAATCCTTTCAGTGACCTTTATATGAAAAGTAATTTCTAATTTCTTTATCCATAATTGATTTCTCCAGGCTCAGCCCTGTAACACAGCCCTGGACACAATATCTAAACAATTATCCTTCAAGAAGCGTTAACAGGAAAAGGGGGCGGAGACACAGGATTATAAGCGACACACAGGACAACCAATCGGATGTTAGAGCCTTAAGGGTGGGCGGGGATAACGGATTTATCCTAACGAATGGCGTTCCTTCTAAAGAATCCTGAAACCAATGAGAAATAAGAGGTCACCTGACAGTTTTGTGTATCTGTCAGAGAGAAAACTGAGAAGAGAACCGAAGAGAAGGCGAACACTTACACACACTCACACACACTTACACACACTCACACACACTTACACACACTCACACACACGTTTACACGCACAGAGGACTGATAAACTAAACTCTGCCTCCGAACCAGGGCTTTTCTCCACATAAGATAAAAGGTAAGTCGTGTCTCGTTGTATATTCGCTTTATAAAACAAGCTGAAGGTGTGAGAGTGTTTACAAACTGATAGAGTGTCGCTTGTCAAAAGTAACTGAGAAAGCAGAGGAAAAAATACTTCTCTCCTGATATGTCTGGTTTATTTCACTATTTACTGAAAGAATAATAATAATAATAACAATAATAATAACAACAATAATAATATGGATGGATAATAATAATAATAATAATAATAATAATAACAAGAATAACAATAATAATAATATGGATGGATAATAATAATAATAACAAGAATAATAATATGGATGGATAATAATAATAATAATAATAATAATAATAACAAGAATAACAATAATAATAATATGGATGGATAATAATAATAATAACAAGAATAACAGTAATAATAATAATAATAATAATAATAATAATAGTAATAATAATAATAATAATAAAAAGCTAAATGTTCCATTAACACCATACACGGATATTCAATGCAGTGTGAATTGCCTTAATTATTATTATTATTATTATTATTATTATTATTATTATTATTATTATTCTTATTTGTTTTTACTTCTCAGATAATCCAGGACCTTTGGGTTTAATCCCCCAACATGGGTTCATATGTGTGTGTGTGTGTGTGTGTGTGTGTGTGTGTGTGTGTATATATATATATATATATATCTATTCCCACCCACTGCCTTAATGCTCTGTATGTGTATGAATATAAATGATAACTGTAGCTGTTTATGAAATCAGGCACGTGTCACAAAAATGTACAGTAGTTATTAAAGCAACATTTAATGATGTTTATATCGGAACAGAATGAAAAACTAGAGTATAAACAAAATCAAATAACAAAAGAATTATCATGTGAAAATACACACGATATTCAGGAAAGTGTATATCGTATATTAATGTTATAACATTTCATATTCGAGTCATATTACACAGCCCGGCTTTTAATCAGAATTTCACAGATTTAATGTCAACGGTTTAACGTTTAAACAAAAAAGCACCACACGTGGTTGTGGAACTGAAAGGAAACATTAACACAAATTAGTTGCACAATCCTTGTGAAAGCAGAAGAAGGAAAAAAACAAATCACTGATCAAATTCTGTTCTATTTTCATTAAGATCACTTACACTATCAGTCATTATAAGATGAAAGCGAGGAAAAACAGTGCAGTAAAACAACCAAAACAAATAAAAACTGTAATTAGTGTATCGGCATGTAGAGCAGCTTAGCTAAAAATATAGTGGTCGTGTATGAAAGTTACGAAACGTGTTTAGAGTGACAAGAGAGGCAGAGATGTGACATGTTTACAGCAAGAGGTGATTACACAGCCAACGGGTTTTCAGTGCATCATCTCCTGTGGAGAGAAACTGTGGCTGCTGTAATATGATTTAGTTAAGGTCTATAAAATAGACACAAAAGACATGAAACTGACTGGAGGAAAGCATTTGATTGGGTAAAGTATATATGGTAAAAGACAGTACAGTGTAATCCATAATCTAACACATTATGTATGATTGAATATTAAAGATAGGAAAGTCAAGAGTCCTAACCTTTCAGTGACAAGTGTTTGCTTTGGCTTGTACTGTATAGTAAGTGCCAGGCAGTTTGACTTGTTGGTTATATCAATATTTACTGTACATAGTTGATTACCTGTCCGATTTTGGTTTGTTATTTATAAGGTGTGTGGTTTTTTTTTTTAAACTGGCTCCAGGAAAAGCTGAAGAAAGTTTGAGTGTTGAAACTACAAGTGAACGAAGTGTCCGAGGAAACAAAATGGCAGATCTGCTTCTTTATAGCCAAGAGAATAAATTTGTGTTTATGATTAACTGCTTTTGCAATATGAGCCAAAACATAAGGCTGGTCAGGAGAAGAGCAACCTGTTGAGTCTGGAACATAGAAGCGAGCAGTGGGGTCCAAGCACCCTTCTTAAATAGCACACCACTACCCCAGTCTCCGGTTCTTACATGGTTGCATACCTATAGATGTGTGTTTTTGAATGAACCTAGTCATCTTAAGAAGTCAATTTTCAGATTAGTGATGCTGAAAGAAGGAACAAAAACTGCTTCATAAGTATCGTGAATTTCTTGGACTGAATTTAAACAAATCTATAATAAAATTCAGACCTATTAAGTGGAGCTTAAGTAGGTTTCACTTTAGCCATGTTTCCTTCGCTCACATTTCTGTGTAATCTTTCCGCTCAGATGCAGTTCATGCTGCTTTTCAGCAGGCAAGGTAAGCTTCGCCTGCAGAAATGGTACATTCCACTGTCGGACAAGGAGAAGAAGAAGATCACACGTGAGCTGGTACAGACCGTCCTGGCACGAAAGCCCAAGATGTGTAGCTTTCTGGAGTGGAGAGACCTCAAGATTGTTTACAAAAGGTCAGTGATCTGTCCAGGATATCTAGAACTCGTGCTGGTACTGTTGTGGTTTAGCATTCTAGTACTCAGGGGTGGTAGAAACAAAACAGGCAATGATACAGTGTGGAGTCAGCGTCCTGTCAGTCGTTTATGAATGCAATGGAGAGAGTTTTGTTCCGACTCCATTCTGTCAGTCCTCTAGAATGGTTCATCTGACTGACTCCACCCACTCATCTCTCTGAAGCTGTCTCTGGAACCTTCTCAACTCACTCCACCCATTGTTTTTTTGGAACCGCTCAACTGTATGGAACTGTCCACCTGACTCCTCCCACTCACCCCTCTGATTCTGTCAAACTGACCACACCCCTTTCAGCGTTCTTGAACTGTCCACCTGACTCCTCCCACTCACCCCTCTGATTCTGTCAAACTGACCACACCCCTTTCAGCGTTCTTGAACTGTCCACCTGACTCCTCCCACTCACCCCTCTGATTCTGTCAAACTGACCACACCCCTTTCAGCGTTCTTGAACTGTCCACCTGACTCCTCCCACTCACCCCTCTGATTCTGTCAAACTGACCACACCCCTTTCAGAGTTCTTGAACTGTCCACCTGACTCCTCCCACTCACCCCTCTGATTCTGTCAAACTGACCACACCCCTTTCAGCGTTCTTGAACTGTCCACCTGACTCCTCCCACTCACCCCTCTGATTCTGTCAAACTGACCACACCCCTTTCAGCATTCTTGAACTGCCCACATGACTCCTCCCACTCACCCCTCTGATTCTGTCAAACTGACCACACCCCTTTCAGAGTTCTTGAACTGCCCACATGACTCCTCCCACTCACCTCACTGGAGCTGTCAAACCGACTAAAAGTTTACACACCCTCGCTTTGAATCTCTGAAAATATATCATATTCTCTTTCATATCTTTTTTTTACTCTTTTCTAGAAAAGTCAATAATTTTGTCTTAGGCCTTTTTTATTTATTTATTTATTTTTACTTCCCCTCAATTATTCATTTTGAGCCTCTTCAAGCTTTTTCATGCTTTAAATAAGACTTACATATCTGTTGACTGTTTTAAGTCATTAGACACCGTAATGAGGCACATTCAGATAAATGAACTAAAGCACGCCGGCAGAAATGCAAACATTTGTAACAGGCACCAAATTAGATTAGATTAGATAGACTTTGCATCATTTTTGTACACAGCTGTACGTCTCTTCACTACTGTATCCGTTTTGCATTTGCTCTGAATGGTTGGTTTTGAAATCTGCATCTGAGCAAGTTTCAGGCAAACACGCCGTCGGTCCTCGGACGACGTTGAGCCGTGCCTGGAGTTCGTACCTGGAAAAGACTTCAGGTGCATCTCTGACTACATACGACCTTATCTGCTGCTCAGGGAGTCACTAATTTAACCAATGAGTTACTTATTGTGCTCTTCTGATCCAGCTCTTGGGTTCATGTTGTGCGGTGGGAAAGATGACTTTATGAGTTTTCCCAGCTGTTTAATCTCATTAAACACATGCACACTGCATCATCACATCACATCGCACCGCACCGCTCCCTGTAACCTGGGAATTCCTAATCTGCCTCCCTTTCATCTGCCTCGTTAACACGCAGATAGGAATCCCAGGTTAAGAGAAGGACGAAACGAGTCATTCGTCTGATCGCGTTGTGTCCGGAGAACAAATTAGAATATTTAATGTAGCCCGGTTGCCATGGTAGCTGATGGGGTTGGTTGAGCGATGAACCACAATGACCTTAGAGCAGACAGACAGACAGAAAAGACTAACAAGAGAATGACAGAAGAACACACAAACTACTAAATGCGCGAAAGCTACTCTGCCAAACAGTAACACACTACGCTGTGGACGCCATCGCAAGCTAGCAAACGTCACGTGAGTAAAGATGTGAGAATTAAAATGAATTTAATTGGGATTATTTTTTATTTTATGTACAGTTATAAGGTTAATCAAACGAAAAACAGACATATTCATGTACCGGGTCAGTACTTGGTGGAATCACTTAAAACCTGATATTTCTGCACATTCTTCCTGCTAAACATTTCTCACAGATGCTCAAACAGCTCAAACATCTTGGCTATTGAAATACATTCAGGTTCTTGGTTTTGAAACATTGCTGTTTTGGTCGTATGCCTAGGGTCTGCTTAAAATCTCTACTTTAGTCTCAACCCTCTATTGGTCTGAACCAGGTTATGTGAAGTGTGGGAATCAGTGATGTTACCGCCACCATGTTTTACTGTGGTGAAGAAGGTTCTTAGGCTGATCCACACATGCCTCTTTTCCACCTGAAAGAAGCGGGTGTTGGTTCAGAGCTAGCGCTGGTGCTGGTTCAAAGTAGGTTCCACTGGCGAACCTTCTAAGAACCGGTTTGCCTTTCCACCGGCTAGAGAGCCGTCACAGCGCCGAGTCTGACGTCACTGTATACGTCTCACGTGTCTCAGCAACTTTAGCGCAGCAGCGACAAACACAAACACAAACACAACAATGGCGGATGTTGCGTTAATGTTAATGCTCATGGGTTTGTGAACCTACATTGGCATCCAAACGCGGCGAATCCAACGTGTACGTGCAGCTCCATGTAATCTGTATAAACGGAGGTTGTTATCGATAAATTACATAACGTTATTTTATCATTAACACAGAAAAAAGTTAGCCTTAGCATGTAGCTACCTACTATCATGTGTGCTGATAATGTATCATATTGCAGTAAAGTAAAAGTGTATTAAACATTAGTATACTTAAGGTACATTATCAAATGCGCTAACAGTAGCCCCGCCCACAGCCCCGCCCACAGCCCCGGACACAAGCGGTTCTTAAGTCTAGACCAGCAACGTTTTGGTGCTACTAAAGAACCACTTTTCCTGGTTCAGAGCCGGTGCTTTGGGTGTCGAAACAGAAAGAACTGGTTCTAAATTAGGCTCTGAACCAGCACTCAAACTGCCTCGGTGGAAAAGGGGCAAGAGATAAAATACACGTTTATTGGTTCACAGAGTAACCCACTTTGTGACAGAGTATTTGCAATCGTCACTGATTAACTGTGCTAGTGCACGAGAATGCAATTTACCGTAGAATCGCTCGTACCGTCGAGCATTGAATTTGTTTTGTGTTTCTGTAAATACATCATTATTAGTTTCACGTCAGAGGTTTGATTAACGCCTCCTCGGTGTATCCAGGCCCCGAGGTCTCCTGAAGATGAAGGCCGTTCAGGATGCGCATTTAAATTCGTTGACTCCCGATGGTATAGTTAGTATGCAAGGACGCTCTGTGGATTAATCTATTCTGCATCAGGTTTTGATTCACTCTTTTGTTCTCTCCTGCGCCGATATGCTTATCTGCGACGAGAAGATCAGATAAATATTTCAAGGATTTTTTTTTCCATGTGAGGGATTTAATCAGGACTATAAGCATCAGAAACCTAATCTTTTTGAAGGTCACCTTAAAAATGAGAGTAAAACAGAGTCTCTCTCTCTCTCTCTCTCTCTCTCTCTCTCTCTCTTTCCCTCTCTCTCTAGTCCGACATATACAAATGCCCCTAAACAATACCCCTAAAGTGACAGTTTGGACAACAGCGCACAATTTCTCTCTTTATTTCGGAGGTAATCAATCAGCTCGGATGTTTTGGTGGACAAAGTCTAATACTTTTGCCTTGGAGGGAAGCATAAAGCCCCCAGATTAGCTTTGTGCAAACAGTTTGTATAAATCATCATTCACATCTTCTCCTCCAGCTGTTTCAAGGTGTTCACTGGTCCAAACAGACTCGCTTGTGTGGGATCTGTTTTTCTGCTATGTAGTAAAGTGTTGATCCAGTATTAAAAGGACGATACGGTGCTTAAACCATCCACATGAGCCAAATAACTGTCTTCCTCAGGGCACAGTTTGGTGTCACTCCACCACTCCATGGTGTCAATCCACTTCCACAGAACATCAAGTATGTTGGAAACGATTAAGGTGCTTTAAATATGGAATTGCGTGGCATGTTATCTAACGGTTCTTTCACACCTATTAGTCCATTTGTAGCAACGGAATCAGAGCTAAATCGATGCTTTAGGCTTGTTTCCTGTTTGGTTTTTTGTACTGTGCAGAATTCAACAAACCAAAAGGCAACAGGATTTGGTCCAAGAACTTTCGCTTACAACCCAAATGTAAGATTTTAGGGACTAGTAATTGAAATAGAAAAAAAAGGTGAAGATTCTGATATTTTTCTGATATATATTGGTTTATTTTTGAGGTTCTTCCTAACGTGATTTAACTTGATTCTTGGTATTGGATTCCATATAATGTTTATTTCTGACAGATGATTAGAGCAAAACCGTCAAGCTGAAGACTGAAGAGTTTTCAGATTTATTCACCGCATTCAGGGACTCGGAGCACGAGATGTACCCAGGGAAAGAAAGGGAGATGTAACTCTGCCTTTGGAGAGAGCTGTGTGTGTGTGTGTGTGTGTGTGTGTGTGTGTGTGTGTGTGTGTGTGTGTGTGTGTGTGTGTGTGAGTGTGTGTGTGTTTGTGTGTGTGTGTGTGTGTGTGGTACACAGAAAATATCTTCACGGTTGCAAAAAGGTAACAAAAAGAAAAGGTTTGAGTAGGAATTGTGAGAAGAGCGAAGAAGAGAGTGTAAAAAATGCCATGAGACTAAAATAGAAAAGAAGACTGTCAAGATAAAGGAGAGAGAGAGAGAGTAAGAGTGAGTAAGAGAGAGAGAATATACAGTACATCCTGTTGGAAAGAAAAAAAAACAGAGAATCCCCTTAAGATCAAGCCGAGTCCTCAGAGACTGCCTGCTCGTCATTGTTCTTTTGCTGAAAGAGATTTCCTGTGTTCTGTACTTGTCAGAACTGCTCATCCCTTGCCTCATGATTAGGCTCTGCTGATCACATGATCTCTGACCCGCTCTGACTCCGTCCTCCATTGAGCTGATTGTTAAGCTCTGTCTGAGTTAGCTGAGGAGTTATTGTTCTGCCCAGAGACTGCCCGGAGGATTAGGAGTCTCAGAACTGCCACGGTTGAGGCCTTGATCCGAGACCCCCTGCAGATCAGAGTATTGTCTGAAAGTATTGCTTTTCTTTGTACAATATCTGAATGATTGATGGACATCATGAACGTAAGTCTCCGTGAACGTAAACAGTTTATTCATTCATTCATTCATCCATCCATCCTCTACACCGCTTATCCTAATGGTTGAAGGAGAACCTGGAGCCTATCCCAGAAGACTTGGGGCAACAGGCAGGTTAAATCCCTGGACAGGATGGCAGTCTATTCCAAGGAGATTATGGATGGAAATGAATAAAGGATGTCTTAATCTTTATAAAGGTAACCTTGGTAAAGTCCTTTTTGAGCCTGGATCCTCTCAAGGTTTCTTCATCATAGGTTTTTCCTTGCCACTGTTGCTTCCGGCTTTCTCATTAGAAGTCTAAATATGTCTAAAGTTTTCAAGTTTGGCATCACTCAAAGATTTTAAACCCTCAGCCACCCTTCCTTGGTTTTAATAAAAAACGACAAATACCCCTATCACAATGTAGGATAAATCCAGAAGGGTTTGATGACACGGTGTTTACTTCTGTTAATCATATCGTTACACGATGTAGGTGTGGTGCAAAACAAGTATGAGACACAGATAGGATGCTGTACTGCTGTCAGAAACGTAGAAAGTGGTGAAGCTGTGCGGTTCCGGTCCAGTTCCGTCACGGCGATTCAGTCAGCTTGGTAGAACTGTGCGAGGTAATTGAAAACGACAGACAGAGGTTTGGATGCATCGCCTCGCATGCTGTATCCTTCCCAGAGGCAATTCTGTTTTATTCTGCATTTGATTAACAAATGACAAGGTCGGCATCGCAATCAATGCCCAGCAGATGTTCACAGAGCTGCTGCTTCACCGTCTGTCTGTATGACGCTCTGCTGTGCCACCTTTCCATTTCTCTCCATGGAAATGAAGAGAATCGATGCCAAAGAATCACTCTGAGCAACAGAGGACTAAAGTGTATTTTTGTAGTCTTGCAGAAAATAAATAATAAAAAGAAATCTCACTATCAGCACTATCAGACCGCTCCCTTCTTAAGATTCCGTACCTTCAAAGCTTGACATTATCTCAGCTTCTCACACCTCACCATCTAGAGCAGGTTCAATCAGGGGTTGTTGTGGAGGGTAAAAGCACTCTTACTCCGTCTTCGTGAGATGCTGTCGTATTGGTTTCCTTTAGAAACCCATTATAGAAAGAGCGTGAAGACCTAAAATCGTTCATGCGCTTGTTGTAGATTGTAGAACGCAGCGGGGACATGTACTGTAGTTGAAGCAGCTACTCACTTAAGCTACTCACTTTTAAGCAAATTAAGTAAATAAAACACTCGGGAATGAGCTGTTATAGGTAATCCATTTTTACTACCATGAAATGAATCGTTTTTCTTCTAATAGCACGTCGCAAAACGTTTTATTTATCTTATACCGCAGCAGTTTGTTTACACTTGCTCGGTTGTTTTTAGTAATGAACAAACAACCTCTTGTATATTTTATCCATTTATAGCTACTGTTGTAAACTTTTTTCCAGAGAAGACCAGGAGACTTGGAAATCCTTGTGCAGTAGTCTTTATTGTAGATACACGATGAAACGAGTCTGCAAGTCAGAGCGTACTGGCACGGGCGCTGCAGTCATCAAGTCTGACTTAATGTTGTAATACATTGTAAATATACACATTTTAGGGGCCGTCCCATCAGATAGAGACAAAACACTCAGGTGACAATCAAAGCATGAAAGGATGTAACAGCCCCCACACCAGATCCTGGAATTTCACCCTTAATCCCATTAACATAACAGTCTTTCTCAGACCTTGAATCAAATGGCCACCTTAAACAATGGGACAAATGGCACAAAGAGACAGATGATATCCTGAGTTAACTTGCCCCTTTCCTGTCATATTAATGAGATACAGGAACCACAAGTCTAATGTAAAGTTTGAATTTAACTAGCATTGTAACTTGATTTGGCTTCTACATGATCCACAAAATATGCTAGAACTAAAAGGAAATAAAACAATGACTTATTTTCCCACACTACACTGTTACACGGCATGTTATATTCGTGCTGGAGCAGCTCTAGACAGCCGTCTTTCTTTGTTTTTCTTTTCTAATATGACGTACAACGCAGCTAGGTAATAGGTAAACTTCACGGCTGAGGTAGTGCGTGTTATCTGCATGCAGGGATGTGGTAGCGCAGTGGTTATGGTGGTTCGACTACTGATCGGAAGGTCATTGGTTCGAATCCCAGGTCCACCAAGTTGTCACTGCAGGGCCCCTGAGCAAGGCCCTTAACCCTCAATTGCTTAGGTGTATAAACTGAAATAAGAAAAATGCAAGTCACTCTGGATAAGAGTGTCTGCTAAATGCTGTACATGTAAATGTCTGCTAAATGCTGTAAATGCTCGATATAGATTGTGTTATTAAGTAGAAAACTGCACGGTAATAACCATACGACAAGTTCATCTTTGTTCTAAATGTATTAAAAAAAATTTATTTATTAGTTTATGTATTTTTGGAGATCAGTAGGTTTGTCTCCAAGCTTTGCCGAATTGATTGATTTGTCTCTCGAGACCAAGACCACCTGCAGTACCATTCAGAGTGTGTGTCTGTGTGTGTGTCTGTGTGTGTGTGTCTGTGTGTGTGTGTCTGTGTGTGTGTGTCTGTGTGTGTGTCTGTGTGTGTGTCTGTGTGTGTGTCTGTGTGTGTGTGTCTGTGTGTGTGTGTCTGTGTGTGTGTGTCTGTGTCTGTGTGTGTGTGTGTCTGTGTGTGTGTGTCTGTGTGTGTGTCTGTGTGTGGGTCTTTCTCTGTGTCTTTCTCTCTCCTCTCACACAGCTCTCACTCTTTTTACTGCATTAAAATAATCGATTAATGCACTCCGACACGTTCTGGGCTTCGTTAAAGACAAACCTTGCGTTTGGAACTCATTTATTCTGATATCGACTCTCAGTCCCAATCTGAGACTGAAGGTATACTGTACGTACCCGCTCGAGTCATCGACGCCTGAAGTTAAACACGGTTTCATACCTGGATTATTTAGTAACAACCAGGGACAGGATCCGCGAGGAAGAAGCCGTTCTCAGAGGGCAACGGCTTCCCAGAGCTAATTAAGCTTGGGTAAATATTTATAGGAAGCGTTTGGAAACTAGCCAGATACAATACAAGTTGTTTTACACTTCCTACAGGGACAGAGTATGATAATGTCTCATATTTGTTTAGTGTTTTATTTAATGACCCTAAATTGACTTTAAAGCTTGCCATTGTTCATATACTCACCTGCACAACTCTTGTAAAAGCTACAAGAGGGAAACGTGTAGGGAAGTCGGTTAGTGTTCACACTGAAAAACTGACTAGAATGGTGTAAAAGTGTGAGATTATACCAAATGACACATTTTGTATTGCACCTAATGACACTGTTGGCATTGCAGCAAAGGCCACTGTTGGTGTTGCACTGAATGACACTGTTGGTTTTTCTCCAAATGACCTTACTGTATATCTCACCATATGACACTGTTGGTGCCACACCAAGTTACACCAAGTTGGGGTTACACCAAATAACATCGGTGGTGTTGCACCAAGTGACGCTGTTAGTATTGCCCCAAATTACATTATTCACATTACACTAAATGACACTTTTAATGTTGGATTAAGAGACAGTGTTAGTATTTCACTAAATGACATTACTTATATTTCATTAGATAACATTGTTGATGTCGCACCAAATGACACTGTTGATGTCGCACCAAGTGACACTGTTGATGTCGCACCAAGTGACACTGTTGATGTCGCACCAAGTGACACTGTTGATGTCGCACCAAGTGACACTGTTGATGTCGCACCAAGTGACACTGTTGATGTCGCACCAAGTGACACTGTTGGTTTTTCTCCAAATGACCTTACTGTATATCTCACCATATGACACTGTTGGTGCCACACCAAGTTACACCAAGTTGGGGTTACACCAAATAACATCGGTGGTGTTGCACCAAGTGACGCTGTTAGTATTGCCCCAAATTACATTATTCACATTACACTAAATGACACTTTTAATGTTGGATTAAGAGACAGTGTTAGTATTTCACTAAATGACATTACTTATATTTCATTAGATAACATTGTTGATGTCGCACCAAATGACACTGTTGATGTCGCACCAAGTCACACTGTTGATGTCGCACCAAGTGACACTGTTGATGTCGCACCAAGTGACACTGTTGATGTCGCACCAAGTGACACTGTTGATGTCGCACCAAATGACACTGTTGATATCGCACCAAGTGACACTTTTGATGTCGCACCAAGTGACACTGTTGATGTCGCACCAAGTGACACTGTTGGTTTTTCTCCAAATGACCTTACTGTATATCTCACCATATGACACTGTTGGTGCCACACCAAGTTACACCAAGTTGGGGTTACACCAAATAACATCGGTGGTGTTGCACCAAGTGACGCTGTTAGTATTGCCCCAAATTACATTATTCACATTACACTAAATGACACTTTTAATGTTGGATTAAGAGACAGTGTTAGTATTTCACTAAATGACATTACTTATATTTCATTAGATAACATTGTTGATGTCGCACCAAATGACACTGTTGATGTCGCACCAAGTGACACTGTTGATGTCGCACCAAGTGACACTGTTGATGTCGCACCAAGTGACACTGTTGATGTCGCACCAAGTGACACTGTTGATGTCGCACCAAGTGACACTGTTGATGTCGCACCAAGTGACACTGTTGATGTCGCACCAAGTGACACTGTTGATGTCGCACCAAGTGACACTGTTGGTTTTTCTCCAAATGACCTTACTGTATATCTCACCATATGACACTGTTGGTGCCACACCAAGTTACACCAAGTTGGGGTTACACCAAATAACATCGGTGGTGTTGCACCAAGTGACGCTGTTAGTATTGCCCCAAATTACATTATTCACATTACACTAAATGACACTTTTAATGTTGGATTAAGAGACAGTGTTAGTATTTCACTAAATGACATTACTTATATTTCGTTAGATAACATTGTTGATGTCGCACCAAGTGACACTGTTGATGTCGCACCAAGTCACACTGTCGATGTCGCACCAAGTCACACTGTCGATGTCGCACCAAGTCACACTGTCGATGTCGCACCAAGTGACTGTTGATGATGCACCAAATGTCACTGTTGCCGTTGCACCAAGTCACACTGTCGATGTCGCACCAAGTCACACTGTCGATGTCGCACCAAGTCACACTGTCGATGTCGCACCAAGTCACACTGTCGATGTCGCACCAAGTCACACTGTCGATGTCGCACCAAGTCACACTGTCGATGTCGCACCAAGTCACACTGTCGATGTCGCACCAAGTCACACTGTCGATGTCGCACCAAGTGACTGGTGATGATGCACCAAATGTCACTGTTGCCGTTGCACCAAGTGACACTGTTGATGTTGCACCAAGTGACACTGTTGATGTTGCATCAAATGACACTGTTGATGTTGCACCAAGTGACTGTTGATGTTGCACCAAATGTCACTGTTGATGTTGCACCAAATGACTGTTGATGTTGCACCAAATGTCACTGTTGATGTTGCACCAAATGTCACTGTTGATGTTGCACCACATTCACATTTACACCACAGAACACATTTAAGCATCCAAGCATAAACAATACAAATATAGACTAATGGAGTAGATTGATATAAACAAGATGCTGTCACATATTTTCTGACTTTCCCCTATTCCTACACGACTGCTTAATGAAGTGCTCAATAATTTAACTAACAGGTTGTATCGAGCATGCAGTGGCAGGGAAAACATCGATGTGGTCCTCCAGGGTTAGTGCTCTGCCATAGAAATCGTTTCCGCACTCTTTAGTGCCCCGCAGCATGTAAACGATTAATCACCAGCTGTCACCATTCCCCACACCCAGGTAAAACAACAGAACGGAAAAAAGTGCCAACTGCAGCACGGTGTTCCCACGTCGGGATTATGCACGAGTCCCTCGTTAAGAGGGTGGGAGGCTGACGAGGCGGCCGCACCAGCGTCCTCTTCCACAGCGTTAAATAATTTCAAGCAGAGCAAACACTTGCTCAGCAATTCTCCTGCCCTATATATCATCAGAGAAAAAGAGAAAGAGGCAAATCTGGGTGTGTGCTTTGCCTGGAACAAAGGAATTTGAGTGAGAGAGAGAGAAAAAAAAAAAAGAACATTTTCTCTTTATCAGCAAAAAACACAGAGAATTTGCAGCAGTTGCTATGCGCCAGCACGAACATTTCCATCCCATTTGATGGAGCACTCAGAGAATGTGGCCTGGTTTCCTGACACCATAACAATAACTGGTCATGTGGAAGAGTAAGAGTGTCTCTGAGAAGCATGTAAAATTGATTATGCTGCAATGCTTTTGGAGGGGAAAAAAATCTTGCACAACCTTCCTGTATCCGTTGGTAAGCCCTAAACTAGCGGTCATACAAGAATGATGCATCAATTTAGCGTAAGCGTTAAATGCAACTATAAATGGATAATAAATACGGTGTTAGTCATGAATGAAGTAAAAATATCTTCGTCAGTGGCAAATTAATGCGCCGTAAGAAAAGCAAAACCCTTTTGGACATTCTGAGAGCCTGCTTGTCCAAGTTTATTTCATTAATGTGTTTTTTTGTATGCGTTTTCTTGTCACAGATATGCTAGTTTGTATTTCTGCTGTGCTATTGAGGACCAGGACAACGAGCTGATCACCTTGGAGATCATCCATCGTTACGTGGAGCTGCTGGATAAATACTTCGGCAGTGTAGGTGTCTTTACTGCCCTTTATATTAGACGCTCTGTGAAAATAGTTAGGAAATGTTTGTATGTCTGTGTGTGTGTCTGTGTGTGTGTCTGTGTGTGTGTCTGTGTGTGTGTGTCTGTGTGTGTGTGTCTGTGTGTGTGTGTCTGTGTGTGTGTGTCTGTGTGTGTGTCTGTGTGTGTGTCTGTGTGTGTGTCTGTGTGTGTGTCTCTGTCTGTGTGTGTGTCTGTGTGTGTGTCTCTGTGTATATCTGTGTGTGTGTCTGTGTGTGTGTCTATGTGTATCTGTGTGTGTATCTGTGTGTATCTGTGTGTGTCTATGTGTATCTGTGTGTCTATGTGTGTGTGTATCTGTGTGTCTATGTGTATCTGTGTGTCTGTGTGTGTCTATGTGTATCTGTGTGTGTATCTGTGTGTGTGTCTGTGTGTCTCTGTGTATCTGTGTGTATCTGTGTGTGTATCTGTGTGTCTATGTGTATCTGTGTGTGTGTCTATATGTATCCATGTGTGTGTGTCTGTGTGTGTGTCCTTGTGTGTGTTTGTGTCTGTGTCTGTCTGTGTCTGTGTCTGTCTGTGTGTGTGTCTGTGTCTGTCTGTGTGTGTCTGTGTCTGTCTGTGTGTGTGTCTGTGTGTGTGTGTGTCTGTGTCTGTCTGTGTGTGTTTGTGTGTAGAGTGCAAAGTGAAACCTAGCTAAAGAAGTAAGCTAGTGTTTCTTGGTTGGTGCAGGTGTGCGAGTTGGACATTATATTTAACTTCGAGAAAGCCTACTTCATCCTAGACGAGTTCCTTTTGGGCGGAGAAGCTCAGGAGACGTCCAAGAAGAACGTCCTGAAGGCCATCGAACAGGCTGACCTGCTGCAGGAGGTAAATCAATGTACACCTAAAGAAACACTGCTGACCAGGTATTATTTTAGTGCGAGTAGATCAGACTCAAAAGCCTTGCTGGAATTATTTGAGAAAACAGAGAGAAGGTAGACTTTACTTCAGGATTAACACCTACTGTGTGTGTGTTAGGGGGTGAACCTTACAACTAAGGGTGCTGTATACGTGACTGTTGTTATAGTAAGACGTAAATATGATATAATGATATTAATCGTATTTTATTTCATACATCACACAATGGCTAAGCTCTCAAACTTCTGGGACTGGAGCTTTTGCCCTAAATCCGTGCATCTGCAGAAAAATGTTAAGACTGCTTTAAGACTCGCTGTGGGTTTTTTCCCCTCAAACACTAATCCCAGTAATCCCATCAAAATGGTATTGGTTAAGTGATTTTTAACCTTCTAGCCCATCAGCCCCCAACAAAAAAAAAGAAAAAAGAAACCTAAACATAACATAAAAACTATTTTAAATGAATGATTGATTCAGTTTAATGAATCAATTAATTTCATTCATTCATTCATCTTCTACCGCTTATCCGAACTACCTCGGGTCACGGGGAGCCTGTGCCTATCTCAGGCGTCATCGGGCATCAAGGCAGGATACACCCTGGACGGAGTGCCAACCCATCACAGGGCACACACACACACACACACTTTCTCATTCACTCACACACTCACACACTACGGACAATTTTCCAGAGATGCCAATCAACCTACCATGCATGTCTTTGGACCGGGGGAGGAAACCGGAGTACCCGGAGGAAACCCCCGAGGCACGGGGAGAACATGCAAACTCCACACACACAAGGAGGAGACGGGAATCGAACCCCGACCCTGGAGGTGTGAGGCGAACGTGCTAACCACTGTGCCCCTTAATTAGTTACAATAGAGGTAAAATATCCACACAAACAGCATAAAGGCTTGGCATAAAACTTCAATTCAGATTCAGTGTCAGTTCGATTCAATCGATTCGGTTAAAAAAAGAACGAATTCACGAACAACTCGCACATGAATCATGAGACTTTAACCAAGCCCCTGCAAAGCTACTTCACCTGATACACTTATTCGGGCTAGCATTACACACACTCGAAGGTAAACGAGTGTATAGATCTGTAAGTACAAAAGTATTGGCACCTACGCCATACAGGTATCTAATAATGTAGCAGCATTCTGTGTACATTGTGGGTTGTTTCCCCAACAGCCGTTCTTTTCGGTTAAACCTTCTCCAAACATCTTTTATGATTTATACAATGTTTAGATGTTTACACCACCCTCAGTTTTTTTGTATCTTCCTCCCTCTCTTGTGCTCTTTATGGTGTTATTTCCATAACTAGATCTCTTGCTATGTGTTATGCCTGATGTGAAGGTGATTCCTCAGTCGGGAAAGCAGCCTGGAGGAGCTTTAATAACTGCACACACACACACACACACACACACACACACACTTTCTTCTTCTCTGTTAGAATTTAGAGTTATGGCACTCACACCAGCAGGTTTGGAGATTTACGAGCTTATACAATATGTACTCTTTGTTGTTTTGTACACACACACACACACACACACACTCCTATCTGTGTCTCAAACCGCATACTTCTACACAGAGTACCTCACTGTCCAATATGTGAAACTGTAAACAAATTCATTACAGAAAATAGACAGATTTAATTTGCCAATCACGTGCGAAGAAGTGGCTCTATTGTGCTGTCCTGTCCCATCATGCACCACAAACCAAAAGGAAAAGGGGCTTACAGAAGAAAAAAGACAGAACTGACAAGGCTACCAGTTTATTATATACAGCTATTTTTGTCTTGCTGCTTTTGTCTTCAGCTCAAAACCGCAACCGATATTCAGTTGAACATTCAAAGAGAAATAACCTAATTACAGGGGGGGAAAATCTGCTCTGATGTCGTTTCATTAAAGAAATGTTATTACACATCAGGAATTAGAGCAAAAAAGAACCACAACCTCTTTTTTTTTTCGTGGAAACAAGTGGTACAGCATTTTGCACATTAAAACATGATTGGCTCTTACATGTTATGATGTAATAATCATCTGTCACAGATTCACTCATTTCTGTCTGCTTCTTAAAATAATGCAGCAGTGATTTCTTTTCTTTTCTCATCTAAAAAAAATTATGAAGTACTTTATATACTGTATATTAATTAATATCAGTTACTGTAAATCATAAACTGCAGTATTAGATGTATAAAGTAAAAGTATGATATTTTTTTTTTTTATGCTAATTCATTTTAGTCCATGATTACACCGTGCCCGAGTTCCTGTACCGTAGTATGAATTCAGGTATAAGGTAATATTAACTAAAATGAATTCTCTGGGTGTAAAATATCGCAAACCGAGCTAAATCTCCAGCTCTGCTTTGAACGTTTTCCAGTGAAGCGTCTGAAATATTTTAAGGCACAAATTCATATTGTTTGTAGTTGAAGCAGATAAAATAAATGTGGCTTGTGCATGTGTTTATTATTGTTTTATTAAATTTATGTGTTTTGAACGGAACTTTTTGGAAATTGGAAATTATTATTGTTAATGGTGCTTGCAAAGCAACATTATTACTATTGTGCCGGACAAAACTTCGGCGCGCAGCTTTTGTCCTAGACCCATGAATGACGTGTCAAATCGACCGGCTCATTGAGGAGAGGTGTGCTATGACTTTTATAAGCGATCTGAGTACCAGTACTTCCTGTACCGGGTCTCAAATTTGCCTTTTTTCCCCCATAGACTCCCATTATAAAATTTGGAGGTTTATAACTCGGCAAGTTTTTGAACTATCTACACCAAACTCGGCCAGCTCCTTTAGGGTGATACTCTGAACAAACTTTTAAACTGGTGTACCGACTGGCCTTTCGGTTGTGCCGCAGCCCCGCCCCCAAATATGCAAAATCAAAAAACTTTTTACAACATGGACATGTGACACATCAAAACACTCAGAACAATGAGGGGAACTTCCTCACGTGTATTTTGATGACGTCACGTGATGTCACGTGTAGCCCCACCCTCAAAATAAGCGAAAATCAAAAAGTTAGCACAACATGGACATGTCATATATCAAAACACTCAGCATGATGAGGGGAACTTGCCACGTGCAAGCACCATTCACATTTTCTTCAGGAAATGTACATTCTAGTTATTATTATTATTATTCTCTCACTCATCTTCTACCGCTTATCCGAACTACCTCGGGTCATGGGGGGCCTGTGCCTATCTCAGGCGTCATCGGGCATCAAGGCAGGATACACCCTGGACGGAGTGCCAACCTATCGCAGGGCACACACACACACACTCTCATTCACTCACACACTCACACACTACGGACAATTTTCCAGAGATGCCAATCAACCTACCATGCATGTCTTTGGACCGGGGGAGGAAACCGGAGTACCCGGAGGAAACCCCCGAGGCACGGGGAGAACATGCAAACTCCACACACACAAGGTGGAGGCGGAAATCAAACCCCCAACCCTGGAGGTGTGAGGCGAACGTACTAACCACTAAGCCACCGTGACCCTATTATTATTATTATTATTATTATTATTATTATTATGAATAATAAATTGTTTTAATAATAGTGTTGTTCACGTTTTAGTATCAGGCCAGTATGCGGTTTGAGACACCCATTTCCTTCCTCTGTGTTAAAACACAAACATGTTCCTCTTTCTGTAACTTCTCCTTAAAGTGCTCACTTCATATTTCTTAGTTAGGTAGAACCAAAAAAAACGAAAACAAAAGCACTACTTCAGGTTCAACACTCTGCCCAAACCACCGGGTCTTCACCAAGCAGCTCAGATAAACGGTAGCTTGTGGGAATAAATCGCAGTGCGGAGTAAATGGTACTTGTTACTCCACAGGCTGCCCACTGTGATGGCCTTTGATTAATCGCGCACACCGATGACAGAAATAGATATTATTGTGGAGGCTGCGCACGCTGCATACGCAGGAGCAGCACAGCACGTCGCATCTGCTCTTTATCTCGCCGCAGTAATTACTGCTGACATTTCAGAGACCGTTGCCAGCTATCTTTCTTTCTCGTTCATTTTTTTCTACTCTATTTCTTGTCTATTGTCGTTGGGTTTTGTTCGGCACAGAAGCACTTTGTACTTTTGATTCCACTTGACATGATTTTTTTTCTCTCTTTCTCTTCTCTTTCACGCTCCTCTATCTGTCTTCCGCTTCTCTTTTTTTGATTTGCAGAATCTCGATTTTCAGATCCGATTCTTGCCAGGTACAGTGGAAATGATTGTAGATTAGAAAACTCAATCAGACTGTAGTCCCCTCTTATGTAGACCAGAGCTTCCTGCCAGTAGATCAGTCACTATCTACTATGAAGAAGGAGGAGGAGCCACATGCCAGGAACAACGCTGCACTTTAGCTGGGAATGGTAAAGAATCAATCACGTGGGGTTGTGCTGTTGTAGGATAATCATCAATTGTGTTATTGTCTAATAACAGCATGTTTTATTCCTCTTATACCAAAGAAAGTTGTCAATTTATTCATTAAACATCTCATACTTTAATACCTTTAACGTCAGTCTTTGGAATTTTATTCCTTCACCAGCCTTTCATAATTTCTCCCTTTTAACATCTATTAGACAAAATAATCATTCAGTTAAATTGGAATTATTGGAATTGTTGTCAGGGCAACAAACTAATCAACACCTTCCGACCAATCAGCATCGAGAATTCAACCATGCTGTGGTATAAAGTATAATATAAACAAGTATAATATAAACTCACTCACTGGCTGGTGAATTTGTAAATATATAATAAAATGACAAATGACCTGATGAGCAGCTACAGTAAGTAAATTTTGAATTAATTCTGTATAAATTAACTACATATGCACGACAACAGGGTGGGGTTTTATTCTAGAAGATTCTGTGATTAGATTGTTACTGGCATGTGGTGACGCTACACCGAAGAGCGAATCCAGAAGGTGTGGTGCATTTTTCCTGGAGATCTGCCATCCTTCAGATCTTAGTACCAGGCTGATGTAACACGCTTATTCCATCTAATTCACGTCTGGAATTAACCGTTCCCAGTGATCACAGTCCCTCCAAACGCTCCACCCTTAACAGTAAGAAAGTACGGAAAGTCATTCATTTAACGAGTCATTAAAACATCGAAAGGTTTTTCCATTTTAATTGAAGTGGTCCAAAAGTCTGAGATCAGAATTAGATTTCTGTAATATTTAAACGTAATGTTTGGTATGTTGAATTTCATCATTTGAGATTCTGCACTATTTATTTTTAGCTCCCTGTTTTTAAACATATCGTCGCTGTCGGGCGGAAACCTCGTATGTCCAAATTTGGTCAATTTCATATTTTTTCACATATCGATGCTATTGGTCAGTCCCCACGTGGGTCTGTTATTTTTACAAGTTATTAACCAATCTAAAGTCTTGAAAATAGCTTGAGCGCAAATCTCTTAACTCCATTGGACACTTCAACTGTCCACCTCTTCCTCACTCCGTGGGAGAGCTTTGCGACATATTTCTCCTCAAGAAGAGTCGCAACGAATCAACACGTCTTCTGAGGTAAGAAAAAAAAGAAAAAAAAAAAATCTTGACCCCCGCTAGTTCTGGTGCTTGTCTGAGGACAGGAATTTAGCGCAAGACAATCCACTGCAACACGGACTAAACCCTGTGCACTGCAGATAAGGTACGGCGTTTTTTTAATTTCCTGAAAAATAACGGTTTTGGAGATACGAGGATTCCGCCCGACAGCGACGATATACAAATTTGCAAAATTGACGGTTGAACCGCTTTGTACAAAACCCCCGATTTTCCTACAAAACCGTCTCATCTCTTCTGTCAAAGCATGTGATGGACGAAACTCAGACGGATTTGATTTTAAAAGGGATCATCAGGTTTTACACGAATGTGTGGAGCCCGAGCGAGTGCCAACTCGAGCGCACGCACTCATTAAAGTATATAACTGTAATGAAAATTACTGTATTAAACAGATGTATTTTCACTAGAGTTCTCAGACATTTGGACCCCCATAAGAACAGAGTTCACTCCATGTAATGTATTGTAAGTTGTATTCTATGACAAATTGCCTACACAGTGTATTGATATGTTGATAAGTTACACCCCTATTAGAATTTCACTTTTTTTGTTCTCTGTGTACAATTGTCATCAAATTATTGCCTAACTCCTGGTCTAGTTGGGAACTGGGTTGACGGCAGTCCCGGTGAGGCACAGCTACAGTGCGGTTCAGCAGGTCACGCCATGCTGATTTCAGGAATGTGTGGTGGCAGGAGCTCAAGGGAAAAGACCTCCGGGAAACAAAGTCGTGTTGTGTAGCAGCCACACACTGAGCGTTGATCCAAATGTGAGAGAAAGAGAATGCTAAACGCTTTCAGCTATTTGCAATGCTAATGCTAACATGTCGTTCTTATGACTAGGTTTGTGTTTTAACGGAGAAGGCAGCATGTAGGTGAGCATGGCTGGACACGTTTTGCCCGAGGCCCATCAGAGCTCTGAAGCAGAGCGTTGAACACATGTAACGCTGCTGTACGCATTACTTTACAGTCTTAGACAAAACACAACTGAATGTCAGGTTAAATATTTGGCTACTATTTTTCACCGGGTTTTTCATCATGGACCTAAATGTGTATAAACACTTCTAGTTTTGGTTGTAAAATCAGGCTGATTCTTCAAAGCTGTAAAATCTATCTGTAATCATTACACACACACACACACACACACACACACACACACATCACGATAATTACATTCTGTATTAACGCACCGATTTATAAGCCAATAATCCTCTTACATTTAAGCCACACTTCTGTCCACAGAATACCTTAATCTGTGTTGCTTAGCAACCAAAGCTTACTGTTAACAGGTGCGAATATTATTAACAACGCATTTAATTATTCACCGAACGCTGGATTGCTATTGTTTATGTATTGTATTGTTTTTGTCGCCGTTTATAAAATCGGTAAATTGCGAGGGCGTTTTTTACGCCGATTGCATCATAGGTGAGAGGCTTTCAGTTCAACGCCCTTATCCAGAATCACCGTAATACACCGTATAAGTCTGTGTTTAATATAGTAGAGATAAATAAATAAATAGAGTGTCTAAAATAGTAGTGTATAGTAGTGGAGTATAAATAGAGTACTGTAATAAAATAGTTTACTGCAGTATATCAGAGTAATAGAACAAAACCGCAGAGTAGTTTTGTAGTATAACAGATTAGTATCGTGTTAAGAGTACAGTAAAATAGTATAGTGGTAGGGTATAGATTAGTAATACGGTAGATAAAATAATACAATGGAATGAAAGGGCAGAGTGTAGTGTAGTATTATTAGAACACAGCCATCGTGATTGTAACAAATAGGTCTGTGGTTAGTATCTCACTGCTGGGTGAGCTTTTAATTTCTGCTCAAATGCACGCATGGAATTTGCCCCAACCCATTATTCCTCACACTGGGAGATCAGCCCTCTGCCTGGTTGGGTTTATTAAGATCATCTCTCTGATTCGGTGGGTATAGTGATATCAGCCTTGTGTTTGGGTGGATTTAGAGAGATCAGCTGTCTAATTGGGTGGGTTTAGTGAGATCAGCCCTCTGATTTGGGAGGTTTTAGTGAGATCAGCACCCTCACTGGTTGGGTTTAGTGAGATCAGATCTTTGATTGGCTGGATTTTGTGTTCATAGAGCCAGACTGACGACTGGGGTGGTTTGGCGAACGATGAGATCTTATAAATGGTAGAAGTCCCAGGCTCTTCCTGCTTCTTGGTAATTACCTGAGTTGCTTGATCTGATTGGTCCATTTGCATGACAAGATCAGAGACTGAACGCATGACACATGTTCTGACTGCAGAAGCTACGGCGCTGTGATTAGAAGAGAGTGCAGATCAGATCTTGGAAGAGTAAAGAGTAAAAGACTCGCGTCTACATCACTGACGTGTGTTAATAAAGAAGTCAGCTGTAGGTGTAATAAAACCTCTCTGAAGTTCTACAGATGACCTTTATCTTCTGTATGACTTCATGGTCTGGTGTCACAGCGGCTCGTGGCTCTGGGGTCAGATAAGCTTCAGTGCTTGTGTTTGCCTGTTTGCTGTGCTGTTCCCTGAGCTGTTCTTCAGCTGTTCCCTGAGCTGTTCTTCGGCTGTTCCCTGAGCTGTTCTTCGGCTGTTCCCTGAGCTGTTCTTCAGCTGTTCCCTGAGCTGTTTCCTGGTACCAAATGCTTGATGACTGAACTAACACTGCTGATAGTTGACCGCATCTTTATCACAGCTGAAAGAACCAGTGTGTGATAAACGTCTGCGAGATGTTTTCTTCACTTCAGCAGAATGCTCCTCATTTGTTTTCACGCCCAAGGATCTGGAACATCTTCTGCATGAAACGTTCGTCACGCTTCGTCGACCACTGATTACAAACAAATCAACATATCTCCCACTTCAGCATTTAAGCGTTTGGAGTGCTTTAGTTGCTGTCTTCCTTTTTTCTTATTTGATTTCTTTCTTTTTCTCTCTCTCTCTCTCTCTCTCTCTCTTTCTTTCTCTCTCTCTCGATGTATTTCTACTTTCTCTCTTTCTGTTTTGTCTCTCTTGAACTGTATATATCATCTCTTTGTCTCTCTGTTTTTCGTTCTTATGTACATTCTTTCTCTCTGTCTCTTTCTCTTCCTTGCTTTCTCTCTCCATCTCTCTTTCACTCCATTTCTCCTATTATTTTTCTGTCTGTTATTGTTTTTTGTTTTTATTTTTGAACTTTTCTTATGGTTCTTTGTTTCAGTTTTTAACTTAACACATTGAGCTTCATATTAAATGAAATGCTGTGTAACTGAAATGATTATTATTATTATTATTATTATTATTATTATTATTATTATTATTATTATTATTAGGGTACTGCTTTCAGTCCCTTGTGTTTTCCTCGTCTTCTGTTACACAAGATCATTAACTGTTTGTCTCCGCTGGTGTTATTGGAGCTTAATGAGGCTTCAGCAAATCAGGCATTAACTCCCTCATTATCATCTTTACAGCTGATTTACAGTCACATCTCTGTCTCTCTGTCTACCCAACTCCCCCCCTGCCTGCCTGTTTCTCTCTCTCTCTCTCTCTCTGCCTCTCTCTCTTTCTTTGCCCCCCTCTCTTTCTCTCTCTCTCTCTCTCTCTGCCCCCCCTCTTTCTCTCTCCCCCCCTCTCTTTACCTCCCCCTCTCTCTGCCTCTCTCTCTCACTGCCCCCTCTCTCTCTCTCTCTCTCTCTCTCTCTCTCTCTCACTGCCTATCTCTCTCTGTCCCTCTCTCTTTCTATTTCTCTCTCCCTCTCTATCTCCCTGTATCTCTCTCTTTCTCTCTCTCTATCCCGCTGTACCTCTCTGTCCATCTCTCTCTCTCTGGCCATCTCTCTCTCTCTCTTTGCCTATCTCTCTCTCTCCCTCTCTCTCTTGCTATTTCTCTCCCTCTCTATCTCCCTGTATCTCTCTCTGTCCATCTTTCTCTCTCTTTCTCTCTCTCCCTCTCTATCTCGCTGTATCTCTCTGTCCATCTCTCTCTCTGGCCATCTCTCTCTCTCTCCATTTCTCTCTCTCCCTCTCCCTCTCCCTCCCTGTTTCTCTCTCTCTCTGTCCATCTCTCTTTCTCTCTGTATCCATCTCTCTCCCTCCATTTCTCTCTCTTTCTCTCTCTCTCTCTCTCTCTCTCTCTCTCTCTCACTCTCTCTCTCTGTTCCTTCTGTGTGTGCGCACGTTGTACATTTTCTTGCTAAACACAGTGTGGATCCACTAACCAGATGGTACGATAGTTCAGCTCACTGAGACGTTTCCCACACGGATCAGATCCTTATCCCGCACCTGCGATGAAACCTGGAATGAAAATAGCTTTAGAGTGCAAAAGTTTGCACCCCCACTGGCAGTTTGGCTCCAAATCCTCTCCGGTATACAGACCTGATGTAGAGAAGCCACTAACCAGGTGTTAAATATCATAACACACACTTGTTGTGAACACACACCGGTGTCGATTTAGATGTAAAGTCAGAATTTAGATTCATTACAGAATATCTATAATGACCGTATTTAACGACTACTCAGAGATTTCAGTAATTAAAGCTGTTCGAGTTCAGGGAAGCTTCTGGATTCTTCACACATAAACACTCAGGTTTTACTTTAATATTTTACACTCAGGTCAACAAGCCGCTCTTTCTTTCCCACGTTCCTAATTAGCTCGTTTCAGCTAGCTCGTGTCTTTCAAGTTCAAGGCACTTTTTCAACACGTTACACTTTTCAACCTTCAAATGAAGCCGAACGTCTTCCTATACTTCTGCAAAAGAAAAAAAAAAAACGCTTTCTTTTCTCCGTTCCTTTAATATTGTAATTAAACTCACCTCAGCCTGCAGGACTACATCTGTCAGCAACCTGAATGCACTGAAGAGAAGATTCTAGAGAAACAACAGACACACACACACACATACACGGACACACACTCAGGCCTCAGCAGGGAAAGCGTCAGTACATTGCTTTGCTTGCAGCGTAATTAAAACGGACCTTTGAGATATTCCTGTGGGAATTAATCTGAAACGGTTTTAATTAGTCTCTGATGAGAAAGTGATACATTGAAAAGAGTGTAAGGAGAAATTGAAGAAGTGTCACTGAAGACGAGTCTCACACACACACACACACATACACCCTTATCTAACAGTTTTTTCTGTTGAATAATCTCCACCTGTAGGAGTTAAGGGTCCTAACACCTCGGCCGAGGCTTCTGGTCTGTTCCAGAGTTAAGGAGCTCAGGTGAATATGGTCCACGCTTCATGTTTAGTTGGAGATTCCTCCTGTGTTCCTTCAGCACTCCGTGTGTGTGTCTCTGAGAAGCCTAGCTCACAGCTCACCCCTGTCTTATACAACTGTCACCATGTAGCAGTCATAGTACTGAAGTTCAGATCCAGAATCTCCTGACAGTAAACAGACACTAGTGAAGTGTGTGTGCGTGTGTGCACATGTGTGTGCGTGTGTGTACGTGTTGTAGGGTTTTACCTCTAGAGCCACTTTAGCACCAGTAGTTGAGTAATTGTTGTTCAAACCTCTTCAGCTCACTCCAGATCTGTGTTCTGCCTCCTTAGGTGTGTAAACATTTCCAGAGTTTCTCCTTAAATGCTATAAAATGCTTCAGTTGGGAATG
>NC_083478.1:19395466-19405466 GCF_030014155.1 Tachysurus vachellii
TAATCGTGGAAGCAGTTGAAGTGGAAGGAAATTTTAGACCACAGTGATGATGAATCCTCGAATCTGATTGGTTCATTGGTTAATACGGTGTCGATTCCTTTTTCTGTAACAGCAGCTCGGACAATTTCAAAAGAAGGTTACAAGTCAATAACGTGGCAAACTTTTTTTTTTTTTTTTATATATAATGAAATGAAATGTATTTTATCGTCATTACAGGGTCTAGAGTAGAGAAGACTATTAAATAAAACTCTCAAAAGACAAAATGTAAGACGTGTCATTGTTTAATTAATATATATCGGGATATTTCGGTAAGCATCTGTGATACTATGAGATTGAGATGTGCCACTTGTTTTCAGTGTGATACGGTAATATTATTTGAAGCTAGAAGAATTATGAGTGTTTATTAAATTTAATAATGATTAACTAATAATGACGTATAATTATTAGTTCATTGCTGTAGTATCTATATCGTGTTATCCGTCGTGTCATTTATTAGTTTCCTGGAACAGCTCATCCTGGATTGTCTTATTCAGGGCAGATCATCATCCCAAAAAAAACATTTCTTTCTGTCTGTTCTGAACCTCATAGAAAAGCAGATCTCATAGAAAATTATTATACTGTAGATGTGTCTTCACTTGGAGGAGGTTAAAAGATGAAGGTGCAAAAAAAAAAAAAAATCACGTCTCGGATCTCGGTGGTGACGAACGAAAGTGTGGCACGTATTTCACCATCTTCAGGATCGTGTGTGATCCAGGGAAGACCAACACGGCTCATCGTTCCTGTTCAAACGGAGCTCCGGCACACGCCTCTGTAGTGAAGAATCAGACTCAGGAGTGTGTTTTGTGGTGTTTCGGGCAACCCGTAACCTAATAATAAAGTGAAATCACCGTGGAAATGGTGTCTCGTATCTAACTCATGGTAACCTAGTGGTTAAGGTGTTGGGCTACCAATCAGAAGGTTGTGAGTTTGATTCCCAAGTTCACCAAGCTGCCACTTTTGGGCCCCTGAGCAAGGCCCTTAACCCTCAATTGCTCAGTTGAGATAAAAAAATGAGATCTGGATATAAGGGCGTCTGCTAAATGCTGGAAATGTAAATGTAACACTCAAATCTCTTGTTTAGTTTTGTTAAAATGCCCAAATCTGGCAACCCTGATAGGACACCTGTCCTGTCCTACACTTGCCAGTGGGATTTCAGCCCCAGTGGACTTCTCTTAACACTGGTTGAGTCATAGAAGGTTACAATTTTTGTTTTTTTTTAGGAAGGAACATCATGCATCTATATCAAATTAAAAAAAAAAACTATATACTAGATGTACTCCATTTTTAAAAATGTAAAGTTTCTCTGTTCTCTTTTTGTTGTTGTTGTTGTTGTAGATGAGAAATAGACTTCCTGTTCTGTAGGTCGCCGCCCTGCCTGAAGCTCTGGAGCGGCTTATTTTAATGCGCTTTGCTGATGCAGCGAGACGCCACAGAGCTCAGCGGGTCATGAATGATTCAGCACTTTATGCGATGGATGCACATGTTCAGTGCCAAGCATAAAAACCTCATCTGAGCGAGAGGCTGTGAGGAGGGAATCGATTCCGTGGAAAGGGGGTTGAGTGAAGCTTCATGCGCTCACGAGTCACTCCGAGCTTAAAATTAACGCTGTGGTCATTTAGGATAAAAACAAATTCATTCATTCATTCATCTTCTACCGCTTATCCGAACTACCTCGGGTCACGGGGAGCCTGTGCCTATCTCAGGCGTCATCGGGCATCAAGGCAGGATACACCCTGGACGGAGTGCCAACCCATCGCAGGGCACACACACACACACACTCATTCACTCACGCAATCACACACTACGGACAATTTTCCAGAGATGCCAATCAAACTACCATGCATGTCTTTGGACCGGGGGAGGAAACCGGAGTACCCGGAGGAAACCCCCGAGGCACGGGGAGAACATGCAAACTCCACACACACAAGGTGGAGGCGGGAATCAAACCCCGACCCTGGAGGTGTGAGGCGACCGTGCTAACCACTAAGCCACCGTGACCCCCATAAAAGCAAATTTATCCATAAAATTATTTCGATATGTGCCGAGTTCTAAAAATGAAGTACGATAAGCAGGTTAATATCTGAAAGATGAGATTTGTAAATAAAAAAAAAAACAGCTCTGTTATGCTGATATTGAGCTACAGCTTAAAGTGTAAACGCTCAAAATTCCCATGTTAAATGAGCGCTGTTCTGTATTCTGGCTTCTGATCCAAGGTGTAAGTGCTTACTGAATGAACTGAATCAGAACGACGATTCAAATTTTGATTCCGAATCAGATTAAGCTCTTTTTTTTTGTTGACTCTCATTCAAATTTTTTTTTCTGATTCTCTAATTTCGATTCTATTCATGATTTTGATTCGGATTCAGATTTTGATTTCCGTTCTGAATCATATTCAGATTATTAGATTCCAATTGATTTCGATCCTGATTCAAAAACGTATCGACTCTGAAGTAGATTCATGTTTTGATGCTACATCGGTGTTTGAATTCAGATCCTTTTTTTAATTCTTATTCTATTCTGTTTTATTTCACCTCGAAACTGATTCGAATCTTGATTGTGATTTTGATTCACATTTTGAATCAAATTCTCAGCCGGTGTGACGAACAGATTCCCGACTCGAGACGCCGGTGGATTAGCTCGGTTTGTCTTCGGGCTCTTAGTCAGACGCATCTATTCTCATCGGTCGCTTCTCTCTTTATTTTGTGCTTGACGCAATGTGTAGGACGCCAAAGTAAGTGTGATGTGTGTTCCGTGTCTCACCAGCCCACGTGTGTGTCTTCTTATTACCCATCCACGTGTGTTTGTACACTCTTCGAAAAACGGGTACCGAACTAGAGACGTTCCTTGTCGCTATGGCGATACAGGTGATACCTGCCTGTAGTTAAATTACAGTCTGACTCGTTGGATCTGAAACCTTTTGGAAAGTTCCCAAAGAAAAAGGTGCAGCGTAGTACCCTTTTTTTCTGAGAGCGTAGTCATTTCACATTCCTCCTCTCTGTCACTCTTTAATTCTTTCCTCTCGGAGTTAGAGTCAACCGACTCTGAGTCATGTCGCATGCCCACACGCCGTTTATTTTTGGATCATTCAAAGAAAATTCAGGACATTCTGTTTGATCGTGTCTCTTGTTACACACTTGTCAAAATCGTTCCAACATTTCATGTGTGTGTGTGTGTGTGTGTGTGTGTGTGTATTCACGTCTCGTTCCCTCCCCCCTCCTTGTTCCTAAAATTTCACGGTCTCAGGTAAGTAAACGAAATCTCTGATATCAAATGGCACAAATGGCTGTGTTCCAATCCTCACTTGTCTTTTACACCAGAATATCGCTTCAGTCGACTCCAAGGAGTCGACACAGGAGTCAAGTGGCAGCCTCGTCACGTGGCACGTCTCCCTTCCTGTCTTAAGTTTTTTATATGCAATAACACGTTCGAAAATGTTTTAACTGATAAGAGTCTTTACACGTCTCCACATCTCCTTATGTCCGTTCTGTTCTATACCTATCAGGTCTATACTTCAGGTCCATATATCGGGTCAGGAAATAACTGCAGCTATGCAGGATCTGAAGGTGATCTGATACACACCCTGCGTTAGAGTATTGAAACACAGCCATGGTATACAGTGTGTGTGTGTGTGTGTGTGTGTATTTGAGTGTGTGAAGCACTGATAAACACTTCTGCTGTTTGTGTCATCCTCTTCAGGAAGCAGAGACCCCTCGCAGCGTTCTGGAGGAGATCGGACTCACCTAAACAGCCGAGAAGGACACACTTTATTTTACACACACACACACACACACACACACACACACACACACACACACACACACACACTGTTTATCGTTTAAAGATGTAGCACACACATACACACACACACACACACACATATACCTTAATGGATGTCAACAATTCCTCCATCATCTTTTTGTTTTCTCGACTGTATCTGTGTGCTTAAAAGGACACACACAATGTAGCAGTGTACAGCTTCATCAGAACACCAGAACGTTCTTCACCTGAACTCAGCCTTAAGATCAGCTCAAGTTTACAGTCTGTATTAAACACGTCATCTGTCACAATCCACGCATTAGCACACAAGATAAAACAGCACACGTTGCTTCCTTCTCGCCTATAAAAAGTATTTCAGAATTTCGGGTAGTTTTTCCAAATAAGTTTGATGTTTTTTTCTTGAGATATTTCTGGTAACAAATTTTTGGTACACGTGATCGTGTCTATAATGTCAAGGTGAACAAATTAAAGGTGAGGTCTCCGTTGTTTGAGAAATGCTTCAGAAAACTGAGTCAGGTAGACAAACAAAACAAAAATAAAACAAACGTGTAGCCAATGAGCAGAAAGGGGCGTGTCTTGTCAATATGGGCGGAGAGAGTGTTCAGTGCGCATGTGTGACATTAGCAGAAAGCGGTTTTAACATTGACATGGAGGATAAAAACAAAGAAAGAAAGCGAAGAAAGACTTACGATAAGGTAAGAAGTAGGACGTGTTAATATAGGATCAGCTTTCCAGCGCTGGAGAGAACTGAAGGAGCAGGAAGTTGGCACATATTCACAGATTGGAGTTTCCTGAGTCAATAACTCCTGAGTTAAACGCTGTTACTACACAAATAACACCTCTTTTCTATCGTAGTAATGTAGAGACGCAGCTACAACCGTGTTTTGTGTAGTAACAGTGTTTAGCTCAGGAGTTATTGACTCGGGAAACTCCAATCTGTGAATATGTGACCAACTTTACTTAAGACGCCGAGGCGCTTTTTTCCTTCTCGATAGGTGAGTAACGTTGGTTTTGCTTTGTTACACAGAACTAATATATGTCTTTGTCCTTTACATGATTATACTTGTGTGTCATTTTTGCTTGTTTGTTTATCTACAATCGTATTGTTCTTCCCTTCAGCTATGATAAAGACACATTTCTTTCCATTAGTCGCCTGGGTTACGTATGTATGTGTGGGCGGAGCTATCAATACAGGGGTGGGACCCATTTGGGTTAGGGGCGTGTTTGTTTTGGTGATTTCAAATGTCAACATTGGCTTTCAAACAACGGAGACCCCACCTTTAAATAAAAAAAAAAAAAAAGGTTTCTGATGCATTGGAATCACTTAGCAGAAAGTTTAATGGGTAAGTTCAGTTCCTTGTCTATATGTGTTTTCTATTAAAGCATATAGACCTAAATCTTTATCTTAATTAAAAAAAAAGTAATAAAACAAGAATGAATTAAGGATATGAATTTGCCACTATAACATCATCCTCTGTACGGATTAGCGACAGAAATTCTACATTTATTTTATATCGGTTCTGTGCTTTAATAATTAAACAGAGGGCAACAAAAATACTTTTTATAGGCTCTGTGTCTTCATATGGGAATGAAAAGTCTGGGGGAAAAAAACGAAATATCCTGGAAAGAAGAGAACAGGACAGGAAATTGAATTCAACTGCAGACGTTTCTAGAACGTACACAATCAACAACCAGGAGAGTGCAAACAGGATTCATTCACAACACCAAAGAGTTTCTTCTTTATGTTTTGGTTATGAGTTTAAATGACGTTTAACGTCACGGCATTTTATTTACTTCATCTCAGCCGGAGCAGAAAGCACAAGAGACACATGGAGCTCACAGCCGTGAACATTCCCAGTATCACCAGTATAACCACCAACCACGATCCACTGTGTGAAACGACTGCTAGACAGCTGACACTTAAATGCTGTAACTCTTCGGAATTTAAAGGAGCAAGTTGTTATTTTGGAGTCTGCAAAGTGAATTAGATAATGAGCCTCTTTCCGTTTACACTCAGTTACACTCCGTATTCTGATTCTCGTTGGTGTTATCGACTTACGGGACGTTTCCGATCGACGTAAACAAACGCATGATGTTGTGTCTGTGAGTCTGATCTAAAACGAGGCAGGACTCTATGTGAGACGTGTATTTGTCCCTCTGACTTGTGTTTTGTCCCTTAAACGCTCGGAGCATCTCAGAGAACAGAACTGAGTTTGATATCAACGTTTAATCTGAAGATACAAACATTTGTGTGGAAAGAAATGAACCGTTTCCTTTTTTTTTTTGTTGTTGTTGTTGTTTTTTAAGCAACTTTTCTATTAATATATCACTCTTTTAAAAAAAAAAAATTATTCCTGAGTGTCTACTTTCATATGAGCTTCACTTTAACACCACTGTGGAATGAGGCACGACAAATTATGTGTTTTGTTTTGTTTTGTTTTTTGGGTTCTGGGAAAAAAAACTAATTAAATTCTTATTAAAATCTAATGAATAAATTCTAATTAAAATCTCAATTTATTTGTTAAACAAAATACAGATTAAAGCACGCTGCGCTCTGGCTGAGGAGAAAAATGCAAACGAAAGTGACGGTTCTGTTCCTTTGAGTGTTTAATATTAACACACGTCTTGAAACGCAGTTCAGAATGACAAACTGCACCTTTAAATGACTTCAAACATTCAGACTTTTATCATCAGTGCTTACTTTTCTTTCTGAAATAATTATATGTAAATATATTACAGTATACGTGTATTATGCTCATACGGATGACTCGTATTCAGTAAAACTGTGATGCTGTGACTTTTTCGCTGTCTCAGGTCTTTACGACCCGCAGGATCCGTCCTTTATTCCTCTTCGCCTGTTCCGCCTCGTGGTTTAAACTCGATCCGTCCTGCTGTGTTTGTGACTCAACATGGAATAAAAAATTGTTTACACATTTAAAAAATACTTCGGCTGAGCGTCTGCTTTAATATCGTTCTTTACGACAATTTGTGCTTGGCTTACTGAAGTTGAGCCAAGGATAAAAATGCTGTTAATGTTCAGAATGTCGAAGCTTTTTTGAGCCTGTTCTCTAGTCTAGGGGATGTGGTAGCCTAATGGTTAAGGTGTTGGGCTACCAATTGGAAGGTTGTGAGTTCAATTTCTACGTCCACCAAGCTCCCACCGCTGGGCCCCTGAGCAAGGCCCTTAAACCTTAGTTGTATAAAAAAAAAAATGAGATAAAAATGTCGCTCTGGATAAGGGCGTCTATGGTGGCCGGGAAGTGCAAAACACATTAACAAATCCGAAAACACATTAACAAATCCCAAAACAAATTAACAAATCCCAAAACAAATTAACAAATCCCAAAACACATTAACAAATCCCAAAACAAATTAACAAATCCCAAAACAAATTAACAAATCCCAAAACACATTAACAAATCAGAAAACAAATTAACAAATCCCAAAACAAATTAACAAATCCCAAAACAAATTAACAAATCCCAAAACACATTAACAAATCCCAAAACACATTAACAAATCCGAAAACACATTAACAAATCCCAAAACAAATTAACAAATCCCAAAACAAATTAACAAATCCCAAAACACATTAACAAATCCCAAAACACATTAACAAATCCGAAAACACATTAACAAATCCCAAAACAAATTAACAAATCCCAAAACAAATTAACAAATCCCAAAACACATTAACAAGTCAGACAACCCGGAAGAGGTTGGTATAGTTTGTGAATGGAAACTTACCATCATCGGACGAGACACCTTTCATTCACCTTTATATCTTTAATGACAGGTGTCTTGTCCAATGATCGGTAAGTTTCCATTCACAAACTATACCTACCGCTTCCGGGTTGTCTGAATCGGTGCACGAAACACATTAACAAATCAGAAAACACATTAACAAATCAGAAAACACATTAACAAATCAGAAAACACAACGACATTTCAGACAACCCGGAAGCGGTTGGTATAGTTTGTGATTGGACAAGACACCTGTCACTCAAAGTATACATGAAGTTCAACAGTCTGCCGCAGGGAAAAGTTCGAATGGATGGATGGAATGGATTACTGTGGATTCATTCTGTTATTTTCTTGAACGGAGAACTTTAAACGGAGAACTTTACACATTACACATAAGATTCCACACCTGTATATCTTGAGTGACAGGTGTCTTGTCCAATGATCGGTAAGTTTCCATTCAAAAACGATACACTACCGTTTCTGGGTTGTCTGACTTGTCGTTGTGTTTTTGGATTTGTTAATGTGTTTTGGGATTTGTTAATGTGTTTTGGGATTTGTTAATGTGTTTTGGGATTTGTTAATTTGTTTTGGGATTTGTTCATTTGTTTTCGGATTTGTTAATGTGTTTTCGGATTTGTTAATGTGTTTTCGGATTTGTTAATGTGTTTTCGGATTTGTTAATGTGTTTTCGGATTTGTTAATGTGTTTTCGGATTTGTTAATGTGTTTTCGGATTTGTTAATGTGTTTTGCACTTCCCGGCCACCGTAGGCGTCTGCTAAATGCTGTAAATGTTGTCGAGCATAAACTGTGAGCTCATTTCTCGTGTCCCGCCCCACAGGACACACTCATATCCTCGTGTTCGTTGTTATTTTCTGTCCTCAGCGTCCTACATATGACTGTCGTAAAGCATCACCACGATACAGCGCTGCTTTCTTTATTACTCATGTGGAAAATAATTTTTTTTAAAGCCCACATTTCTCCTTAGGGCTGTGTTGAGTAAGTCTGCGATACACTAATCAGTTTAGGTCTGTTTTTTTTTTTTATTATTATTATTATTATTATTTTTTGCCTCATTTTGATGTAACATCAATCTTCCTGCCTGGTTCACATAGTTTTGACAGTAATAAGCTCCTTTACAGAGTTTGTAAAAAACTTTAGCCGTTAATACTCTCATCTAAAGCCCTCATGGGAAATTTAGCAGCAAGATTGATTCTCTCTCGCTTTAATATCCACCTTCACATCATAATCCTGCCATTAAACTGAAATGGGTTCCTAAATGAACCGTTATACTCGAAACGAATCATGTTCATATGTTAGGGGCAGTGGAGGCTCAACTGGTTAGGGCTCTGGGTTATTGATCGAAGCCAAGCTGCCACTGCTGGGCCCTTGAGCAAGGCCCTCAACCCTCCCTGCTCCAGGGGTGCTGTATCATACTGTAGCTGCCCCTGCACTCTGACCCCAACCTCCTCAGTTGGGGTATGTGAAGTAAAAAAAGAATTCCACTGTGCTGTAATGTACTGTATATGTGGCGATAATAAAGGCTTCTATGCCACATTCTATTCTATTCTATTAAAATCAGGTTAAGAGTTTCAGGTAATGTTCACGTCCAACTCCAGAATGAGGTGGAATGTGATGTGATGTCAGTGACTTTGACCTTGGGACGTCAGCATTGTCAGTGACAGCGTGTGCTGTTACAGTGATCCTGAGCTTCCTGATGTGGTCTTTTACTCCTGTAGCTCAGCCACCTCAAGGCTTGTGCGATCTGTGATGCTTTTCTGCTCATCACGGTTGTAACAAGTGATTATTTGAGGTCCTGTAGCTGTCTGTTTGCCTCTCTACTCTTTTCACAAACAAGGCAAAACTCTTTGTGATATAAGACGAATAAAACATTTACGATATAAGAAACGAACTTTGTGCAAAGCTACATTACATCATATTACATCTCAGACCTAGTCACTGATTATTTTCCTATAACCCAATGACATTGAGTGTACAGGGTATTTAACATATATTCACAATATTGTATATGCTCAAAAGTTTGTACACCTCTGAGCATCATACCCATATGTACTCGTTGAACATCCCATTCCAGATGTATTACTCATTTGCTGTTATAATAAACTCCAAACTTCTGGGTTGAGATCCAGTTCATCGCAAAGGTGTTCAGTGAGGTTGAGGTCAGTGAGGGTGCTGTGCCAGGTCTTCATGGAGCTTACTTTGTGCGCAAGGGCATTGGGTGTGTGGTAACCTGGTGGTTAAGGTGTTGGGGTACCAATCGGGAAGGTTGTGAGCAACCCTGAGCAAGGCCCTTAAGCCTCAATTGCTCAGTTGTATAAAAATTAGATAATGTAAGTCGCTCTGGATAAGGGCGTCTGAAAAAAATGCTTGAAATGTAAATGTCATGCTGGAACAAGCTTCGTGTCTGTTATTTCCAGGGAA
>NC_083478.1:19415466-19492966 GCF_030014155.1 Tachysurus vachellii
GTGAACTATTGAGATTATAGATATAATAGATAGTGACGATAGTTTATGGCTGTTTGTGTATATTATCTGTATATACACTGTATATTTTTTGGTTACTCTTGTACATACAATACACGTTATACACACATCTCCCTCTCTCTTTCTCCCACTTTCTCTTTCTCCCTCTCTCTCTCTCCCTCCCTCTCTTTCTCCCACTCTCTCTTGCGCTCTCTCTCTCGCTCTCTCCCTCTTTCTCTCTCTCTTCCACTCTCTCTCGCACTCTCTCTCTCTCTCTTTTCTCTCTCTCTCTCTCTCTCTCTCTCTCTCTCTCTCTCTCTCTCTCCACTCTCCCCCAATATAATTAGTATTCTTTTAGACATATTGGACAACTGACATATATTCCTATTTTGCACATAACACCTGCCAGGACTTTATCCATTATTGTACATATACCCACATAATTATCTGCACTTGTTCCTTTGCACAGTTCTTTTCTCTTCTGTTTGCACTTATGGTAGATGTTATCTAAAGAATACATCTGAGCTGCAAGTAAGGACTATAACCAGGACTGGAACCCTGATGTCATGTACAAGTCACCGTGACTTAAGGACGTAAATAGGTTTTCCTAATGGGGTTTTCTGATACTTTTGTTCTGTGGTCATGGTCACTGAAGTTATGTTTATCATGTTCATATTGTGGAGGTTATTTGGACAAGTAAGGAAAAATAAACAAATAAAAATAAATAAATAAATAAACAAATAGACTAGTTCCACGACCACTAGGGATGTGGTAGACAAGGTTTTAGGGTGTTGGAGCACTGATCAGAAGGTCATGAGTTCGAATCCCAGGTCCACCAAGCTGCCACTGCTGGGCCCCTGTGCAAGGCCCCTGAGCATTCTGGGTAAAGGCGTCTGCTAAATGACAGATGGTAATGCTGGACTCGCTGATCACGTGACGCAGTGACGTCTGTCCGGTCCGTGTCAGTCCTCGCGCCTTCGTACGAGAGAGAGAGAGAGCGTGTGCGTGTGTGTTTGCGTGTGTATGGAGAGGCGTGATGGCTCCCTTTCCCGACGAGGTGGACGTGTTCACCGGGCCACACTGGCGAATGAAGCAGCTGGTCGGTCTTTACTGCGATAAGGTACATTTTTTTTTTACTTATTATTTCAGTTAAACCTGCGTGTAAACAGCCTCCATATCGAATTATACACGTGAATCCGAATTGTTATGCTATCTCAGCTAATGGAGGTTAGCTAGTAGGGTTGTAGCTGAGCTGAGAGAAGGTTTAATCACCTGAAAGCACTGTGCACGATTTGTTTACAGTCAGGAACGTTGTTTAGTGTAAATACGACGTTTGTTTTCCCCAAAAACGTCACGATATTATCGAAGTATTTATACAGTTCTTCTCTGTGAGGTAACTGACAGCGTCCTGGGAGTCTTATTTAAAACCCACACGTTTATTTAAACACGTACGTGATGCTTGTGCTGTCGAATGTCAGCTAGTTTGTTCATAGCTCGCTAGTGAACTTCTTAGCCGTCTGCTTTATACTACGTGTGTTACGTGCTAGGATACAGCTAACGGCTAATAGCTAATAGCTAACGGCTAACGGCTGCACCTGAAACTGTGTGATAAACATGTAGTCTGACAGTAAACAGTAAACCTTAAGTTCACTATAAACGTGTGTAAGAAGGAAAGAGAATCATAGGAGCGACTCTTTAACGTGCTTGAAGATATTTGAATATTCAGGATATTGAATTTATAGGATTTTGATGGCGCATCTTCTGTGGAGAGCCATCGGGCTCAAAACGCACGTAGATTCGCATGACGCCATAGGCAGCTTGCTGATATACTGTACAGTGAGTGTGGCTTTTTTTTCAGGCTCTATTTATAAAACAAAAATAGCAGTTTGCCAATTCGTGTTAATTTCTTGTATATTGAACTATTTTACAAAAGCAACGTGGAACTCAAACATCAGCACAGCATTTTAAATGCAAATGGTAAAAAAAAAAAAAAGTTTTAAAACAAAAAAATAAAATATTTTAGCTCTGCTGTTATTCTATGTTCATATTGATGTTTCTCAGGATTATTGTTAGCCTTTGGTGCTTTATTAAAACAAATACAAGTTTGCATGACTGGTTTCTTGTTTATACCTGATGTTTTTAGAGATGAATGTACTGACCCAGTGGCTTTCCATAATCCAAAAAACATGATCATTAATAACATTTATAGTTTTATTATTGTAGATAAAAACGGGCCTGATGTAGCATAAGAGAATGTAATGTTTATTTTAGTAAAAAAAAAAAAAAAGAATATATATATATATATATATATATATATATATATATATATATATATATATATATATATATATATATATATATATATATAAAAAAGGAAATGTTGTATGCTTTTATTAAAAAAAAATACGCACTTCCTGGAATTGTATTCATGCAAATATATTGTAAAAGCTCGTAAAGCCCTAAAACACACGTTTGTTGGAGCTGGTCACGTCCTACACGTTTACAGGACACAAGAATTCAGTGGTTTTAAGTGTTGGCACGTTGCTACGGAAGAGTATTGCATTCACTTGAGGAAAAAAATCTACTCTGTTTTTCTGAATTAACGACTTAATTATCTCAGAATTATGAGATCATTTTTCATAAAAAAAAAAAAAATTAATTGTTCTGTTTTTCTGAATTAATGAGATCCCTCAAAATCCTGCCAGGAGCTCTATTTTAGGTGGATTGCATGGAAGTAAACATGTCCCGCCTTTCAAGTTTAATCCGGTTTTATTTTACTGTGGGTTTGAGACATTGGGAGATACTGCTGTGTTTAAGTAATATAAATGGTGTTGTTATTAGTGTGTGAACTTTGTGCAGACACCTCAAGACTTTGCGCCTGTTCAGACGAAAAGAACATTCTGATCTGCTTGACGTTGCTGTGTTTCTCCAGGATCAGTTGAACCGATATGGTCTGTCAAGCAGATCAGAATGTTCTTTTCGTCTGAACAGGCGCAAAGTCTTGAGGTGTCTGCACAAAGTTCACGCACTAATAACAATACCATTTATATTACTTTTTATAGGATTTTGAGGGATCTCATTAATTCAGAAAAACACAGAACAATTAATTTTTTTTTAATGAAAAATGATCTCATAATTCTGAGATAACTAACTCATTAATTCATAAAAACAGAGTGAAAAAAATGTTTTTCAAAAAAATTTATCTCATAATTTTGAGAATTAAGTCATTAATTCAGAAAAACAGAGCAAAAAACTTTTTATTCATGAAAAATTTATCTCATAATTCTGAGATAATCAACTCGTTAATTCAGAACAACAGAGTAGATTTTTTTCCTCAAGTGAATGCAACACGCTTCCGTACGTTGCTGATAAATCTGCGTGTTAGTGACCCGTCATCTTCACTTTATTGTCTTTTTTACTAGGTTTTATGTTGCGTAGCATGTTGTGAGTTTACAGTAAATGACTGAAGACTTTCCTGTGCTTTTATTTATTTACATATTTGTTTATTTTTTAAACCGCACATCTTAAAAATCCATTTATTATTATTAATTTCTATAAGCCCCTGGTATGAGCATCAGACTTCCGCCATCCGTCCAGTCAGTTTAGAGATTCCACTGTGCCATGGTGTAATATTTAAAACATTTTGCTCTGTGTCGTTCACAGCTGACGAAGACGAACTTCTCCAACAACAATGACTTCCGCGCGTTCCTCCAGACGCTCTGCGCCACCTTCAAGGAGTTCAAGATCCACGAGCAGATCGAGAACGAATACATCATCGATCAGCTGCAGCAGCGCAGCCGCACCACCTACAACGTGCATTCCGACAACAAGCTCTCCGAGATGCTGTTGCTCTTTGAAAAGGGCCTCAGGAATGTCAAAGTGAGTGTGAGGTGGATTATATAAGCACATTGTCATGATTATTAGTTATGTGACTGTATGCGACGCAGAGAAAATGTCGTCTGTTGGCGACGGCAGCTTATATAACTCAGGAAGCTGCTTATGTAAATAAGCTCTCGAATTTCCTGATTTTTTTTTTCTCCTTTTTTTTCCCATACTACTTTGCAGTTTTATTTGTTTACTAGGGCAAGGGCAAGGCAAACCGTGTCCTGTGTCCTCGATGTCACACACTGATCCTGGCGTGTTTTGACCCGCACGTTCTTCAGAATATTGTTGCTAATGATTAATTCAGTGGGAGTCATGTAAAACTTGACAAGTGATAATGCTCTGGTCACATGACGGTGTTGTTGCTATAGCAACATGAACGGTGTGGTTGTATGGTTTTGACGTGGCCCGTCAAACTGTCACCATGGAGAAGTGGGTGGTGTTGTTTTTTTCAAGTTTTGGAAGGAGTCTCCAGTGTGAGTGCTTTTTACCGTTCAGAGCCGATTTTAGTAACATTTTAATTTCAGGGGATTAAAAAAAAAAGTCCAGTCGGGAAACAATTATTTGTAGTGAGCAATAACAGGAACTAACTGAGAGATTTCACCCGTGTTTCACAACATTAAGTGTAGCCATAAATAGATAAAAGATCTGGGTTTTTCTTTAGTAAATTAAAAAAAAAAAAAAAAGCTTTTTACAAATTGCTGTGATGAATAAATTCACTTTAATATATGCTGCCGGGTAAAAAGTCATATATTGTTTACATCCAAGTTGCCAGTTTATCCTGTGGGAAATATTTGCATAAATGAATGCAGTACAAAATCCTGGGAAACTCGCAAAGTTTTCACACAAGTGACCCTTTTCTGAGCCAATAGCCAACTTTTTTAAAATGAATAAATTAATTTTATAATTCATCTATAATTAGTTAATCTATTTTAGTTGTTGACTTTCCCCAAAAAAAAGAAAACAAATATTATCCTTGTTTTTTTGTTGTTGTTTTTATATTTTATTCAGTGTTTTTGTTCAGCTTTTTTTTATTTTATTTTATTTTTTTTGCCATATCCTAAAATTCGCATAACATATATGGATGGAACCGTAACTGTTGATTATTTTCCTATAACAGGACACACAAGTGTTTTATTTTTTTAGTCAAGCACTCGGATAAACTACCAGAGCAGCGCCTTAATAACTACGTAAATTAATCATATTTAGATATGAATCAAACCAAACAGATCTCAGTGTGTCATACAAACTTTAACCACCTGTAGTGTTTAATCAGATTTAATAATGCACTCGTAAATATGAGAGCAGTGAAACAGTCAGCTTTAACCTAGGACTTGGCTCACCTAAAGTCTGCTCAGTAATCAGGGAATTTTCCACTTGTGAAAGCTCAACAAAATTAGGACATTGTGTTCTGCGCTAACAGGAAGGAACGAGCACAGTGATGTAACAACATCTTTGTTAGTGGACTTTTATTCCTCGGTTTAATTTGACCTGACGTGAACATCTAAGATTAACACTGTGTGCTGACGAAGTTTGTTTATCCCAAAAATGGCTGTAAACAAGGCAGCATGTTGATGCCGTTCAGCCTTTTTTTTTTTTTTTTTTTTTTTTTTTGGGTGGGGAGGATCAGTTCGGTCCTGATCTGGGATCAGTTCCTGCTCTGAGGCTTCGTACAGGCCAAGAGTGTGGTGTTAATGCCTGCGCTGAGCAGGGTGGAGGATGACTGCTGTGCTAGGATGACTCAGGCTACTGTAGACAACTGACACCGCAGCCAGACACTGCACTAAACCTGGAGCACGGCTCTAAAACAGGCGTCGTTCTTACACTCAAAAAGGACTATTAAGACGTAATAGATGAAAAAAATCAGCGATGCATCATTTGTCTATTTAGAAGTTACACGTCAGGGAGACGTGTGTGACACGATTTTTAACGGTCTGCCTCGAAACAGAACCTCGGCGATGCTGTAATTCCCTCGTGGAAGAAGGAAACCGTCATGTTTACAACCGTGACAATGAGCCGCTTATGAGGGTCAGCTAAACACTGGATTTTCCAAATGTAACAAAGTTCACGGTATAGACTCTTAAATAAACGACCTTCTGCTATGATGTCCACGCCTTCTGCTTTCAGTCTGAAGATCTGACCACGTGTGAGATCTTGTAGAGCCCAAAAAAAATGCTCATTAAACATCTCGTAGCATGTGTTGTGTTTACGTGTAATGTGTTTATCTGACATAACACATTTACAACAAGAGCACTGATGTATACACACTGTGACACTCATTTACTCCGTCCGATATCTATCATAAGGAGGAACTATCAGACTCCGAAGCAATCATACAATAACTAAGTTAAAGTGTAGACTTTCGGCTATAATTTGAGGATATTTACATCCGTATCGAGCGAACGGCGCAGGAATCGACACGCTTCCTGTATCGGAATCATTTTAGTTATTATTTGTTTTCCTCAAGATTTTGAATAAGAACTTCTAACCAGTGATAGTTGTTTTTTTTATATCTTTTTATACAAGACGTGATAAAGGAATATTTAATAATGGTTTTATGAAAATGAATTATGCATGCGTCTGGTTTACTCTGAAGATTCGTGCACCTGCTTTCGTGTGTTTCTGTTGCGAGATCATAAAAGCTCTGAATCAGGAAACGGATACAACAACAACAACAAACCAGTTTTCTTTGCCAGATGCTGACGACAGCTCGCAGTGACTCGGTACATAAAAGCTTATAATTGCAGCATTCAAGCTTAAGCAGTGTGACCTTTGGTGTGATCTCACAGGAAGCTGTTATTAAGTAGCGTTAAGTGGGATGTATTTAAAAATATATATAAATAAGGAGCTCGACACACCTGCGAGGGGCGATCGCAGGTGTGCGCCGTTGTGTAACTCTGTTTATTGTAGCTGTGTGCGCTTATTTTTGCGGTGTCGTGTGATACCGAGTGTGTGTTCACGTTTGTGTCTCCATGTTTTATTCAACAGAGCGAGTGCGAACAGCTGAACTACGCTCGGCAGCTGAAAGAGCGGCTTGATGCTTTCACTCAGGACTTCCTTCCTCACATGAAGGAGGAAGAGGAGGTAAGGGGAAACGTCAACGACTGCATAACATGTACACTGCAACAACATCCCTTCTGCTTATCAGATAAACGTACATCGTATTTATTTTATGCGAGGAATTACACACAATCAACAATAATCACCACATATCCTACGTCCTATGTGAACAGTATGCTCGGTGTCCCTGTGCTAGCTGTTGCTATAGAAACTATTATTATGCCACAGCCGGATGTCAATCGTTAACAGTGGACGTTGTGTAGAGCAGCACACAATCACTCCACCAGGTGAACACCGTGTACTTACCTTCTCCTGCCACCTCACCTGTCTCACCCCCATGTTTATCCTGTGTACCTGTCTCAGGTGTTCCAGCCCATGCTGATGAAGTACTTCACCTACGAGGAGCTGAAGGCCATAAAGAGACAAGTGATAGCGCAGCACTGCAGCAAGCAACAGTGGGACACGGCCGCCGAGGTGCTGAAGGGCTTGAACCTGTGGAGTCGGGCCGAGGAGCTACACAAGGCCTTCAAATACTCCGACCACGAGAAGACCGAGGACGGTGAGAGACGACGTCGGAGAAACGGAGTAGTGCAGTGTGACGCATAGATCTATTGTAGTTGTTAAACAGATCGATGTGTCTTTATTCCAACAGATAGTGTTTTCTCACATATCACTTTTAGGAGTCCAAGCACTAACGTCATCCCCGAAAGCTCTGAGAAATTTTGTCGTATCTGATCGGCAGGCAGGCGACTGTTATTATTTTATAACATAAATCTGGACCAGATTCACAGCTAAATCTTGTCACCACGTGTCACGACGATGGACCTTGAATGTTTTGGTCTCGCGACGAAGACACGAAGGAGAAGCATTTTTCAAGATCCTTGTAAGATCTAGAGTCGAATCTTGGTGATGCCACAGACTGTCATGGCTGGGAGATGTTATAAAAAAATGACTAATTTTGTTATTATAGCGAAAGCGTCTTTAGTCCCAGAGCCATTTAAAAAGCTGAAGTCTTTCCCAAACCAAAAATAATTGAGACTGAATATAATTCAGACATAGAAACTTTACGGTTACATACAAACTTTGACCTGTAGCCTGTTAATTCATCCTGATTGACTCCGAACAGCTCGTTTGTTTGTTTCACATGAGAACCACGTTATTCAAACCATCAACACAACAGAAAATGTATGTGGCATAAAAATACCAGTAATTCAGGCTGCGTTGTTTTCACAGTAGGATTACATACAAACCTGAAACCACACGACGGCACCTCCTTTGTGCACGGAGCTCTTTGTCTTCTGCATTTTTAAAACAGTTACTGCATTGTTGTCCGCCTGTGTGGAAGAGAGGTGTGCACCACGTATAGCTATATGGCTTGTCTTTTATTCCCCATCCTGCAGAATGCGACATTCAGGCGAGCACACACATCTCAGCACTGCCTCAGGAGGTCCTGGTGCGGCTGTTCCGTTACCTGGGCCCGGAGGACCTGTGCCGCTGTGGTCAGGTGTGCCGTACCTGGGCAGAGGTGGTTAAAACGGGCTCTCTGTGGAGACACCTGTACCCGGTCCGCTGGGCCAGAGGTAAGAGATTATTTTCAACGGTGTGGAAACAACCTTGCACTCACCATCTATGAGAGACTGATCATGTGACCGGCCATGTTTCAGGAAGACGTGCACTAAAAGTACAATAGAAATGAAATACAAAGAGTCGTATCTATTATCAGAACAGAAGAAGTAACATTTCTGTCATTTTATACGTATACGTGGATTGTTTCCCCCAGGTGATTATTACCGTGGTCCTCCAGGAGAGCCGGACCAGGATCCCGATGAAGACTGGGTGCAGAACCTGCAGGACGAAGGACGAGCCTATCAGGAGTGGGACGAGGACGCGGACGTCGACGAATCAGGTCACGCCCAGTTTCCCTTTTATAAAAAGGAGCTTTTTCTGAGCGTAGAACAGGAGCGTTTATGCTGCTCTGATTGTGTCACCTGTACAGAGGAGGCACGCAAGGACTCTCTGGCCATCAGTGCAGTGCGCAAAGAAAAGAAGTTGCTGAACGGAATGATCCAGAACCTTCTCCCAGAGGTTGGGTCATCGGTTCGCACCCTCAGCCTGGCTTACAGTGCTGCCGTCTCCAGCAAAATGGTAAGGAGCTCCTCAGTCCTGTTACAGCTGACACTGGAGATTCCTTACAAAAACGTTAAGCGTTCTTCCGTGAAGCGTTCGCTCCACATTTACTTTAGACACGCCGACACATTACAGCTGCTTCCTTAATATAACTCGACACCTTTGGACCAATCAGAATCGAGGATTCATCAGTGGGTTTTGGGCCAAACGACTACTTACAATTTAAAGAATACCATCACAACCTTATAAGTGCAGATGTAAGATTGTGTGTGTGTGTTTGTGAGGAATATACATTTTTCATCCAAACAAACAAAGTGTTTCAGGGTTCCCACGCGTCCTGGAAAACCTGGAAATCCTGGAAAATTAATGACCAATGTTCCAGTCATGGAAAATGAGAGAAAACAATCATTTTCCAGGACAACAAGATTTTTTCCAGGACAATTTATATTTTTAAATGTTCTTGATCATTTAAAGAACAGTTTACAAATGGTCGAAACAATTAACGTTAGTAACAGAAAGCGCTCTGTTCAGGGACGCTGAGTTTTGACGGGTTTTTTGTTATGCTGTTTAATCTCGCTGTGACAGAGGACGCCGTCTTGTGTTGGCGGTTTCAGCTACTAGGAATGGTTTAAGTGCTCGAATGTTTTCAGCAAATGGTGACGGGTAAGCAGGTTATATTAACCTTGTTAATCTGAATATCATGTGCGAGGGGAAGCACAGCAAACTAAAGCATGCATGACGGCATTGGCCTGAGAAAGGAAAGGGTATTAATATGTGCGGTCTTTTTAATTTTATAAATGTTGAAATTTCATTCACATGACAAATTGTCTTTAAAAGTATAGTTAAGTAATAGCCATAAAGTGTACGCTGTTTTTAAGACTTCTGGAGAGAAGAACATGTTACTTTAGGCCGTGAATCTGTGAGCCATGTCTTTTTTTGCTAAATTTGAAATGTCCTGGAAAATGATCTCTGAAAAAGAGTGGGAACCCTGAGTGTTTATTTCTTGTTTTGCTTTACCAGGTGCGTCAGATCCTGAGTCATTGCCCGAATCTCATGCACTTGGATCTCACTCAGACCGATGTTACCGATTCAGCTTTTGAAAGGTAAGCGTTTAATCCTAAATATTTACACCCAGCTTGTTTTCATGCTGCTTCATTTTCAGTAAAAATGACCAGATTTAATTCATTAATCTTAAAGGTTTTTTTTTCCCCCTCTCATTTCTGTAGTTGGGCAGAGTTGGGGGCGTGTCGCACGCTCGAGCATTTGGACCTATCGGGGTGTGAGAAGATCACTGACTACACGCTGAAGAATTTGGCCCTGGGTTTAGGAGATCTGACCGCACCCAGGTTTTCAAAGAACAGCCCCGACTGCAAAAACAAGCTTCTGAAGACGTCGTCGTCTGCCATCAAACTTCTGGACGAGCGCTCTGGGTATTCTCTAGGACGCACGCGCACGGCTCTCGTCTTCAAGTGGAGGCCCGGCGGGCGGAGCACGAGCTGCAGCCCCGTTTGGGTTCTGGATCCAGGCGTCCTCGCCGACATAGAGGACGCAGCTGATTGGACTAGGAGAGGAGGCGTGGCGGCTGGAAACGGCGAGGGGCACGATGATATTTTAGGAGTGCAGGCGCAGGAAGGCGGCAGGTCGTGCTGCTGTAGGAGGAGCATGAAGCGGCGGAGCTTTAGGACTGACATTGGCTCCGCCTACTTGCAGCAGCTGTATGGCACGCTGGGGGAAATGCAGTGTGGTCACTCTACATGTTGTGGCTCAGACACCTCTTTAAGGACAGTGAAAGGTGCACAGTGTGAGCCTCAAGCCACAGGGGGCATCACTGAGCTTTGGACTAAATGCCCTACTGAGGGCAAGACAAGGACTGAACGGTCAGGAGCCTGTAGAGCTCTGAGGTTCCTCAGCTTGTCAGGATGCTATCAGATCACAGACTTCGGCCTGAGGTACTGTACACACACACACACACACACACACACCACCTTAACTTTTCCCACATTGTTACAACCTCAGATTGCAAGTCAGATCGTCTGTATTTCACTGATTACACAGTTAGAATATAAAACGTATAAAATTTTACTACTTGCTTGCTACTGATGCCAGTAACAGTGTCCTGTTTCGTGATTTGTGAGAAAGAAGCTTGAAAATTTGTTGTTGATTATAATAACAGGCAGCTTATCATCCCGTTTGTGTGTGTGTGTGTGTGTGTGTGTGGGGTGTAGGTGTCTCTCTCAGGGAGGAGGACTTCCTCTGCTTGAGCATCTGAACCTCTCGGGCTGTCTGTTCATCACTGAAGTGGGACTGCATGAGCTGGTGTCCGTGTGTCCCTCACTCAACGACGAACACTTCTACTACTGCGATAACATCAACGGTAGTGCACACACACACACACACACACACACACACACACACACACACCTTCACCATCATGGTTATTAACAAATGCTGAGTCACTCTCTCACACACACTCTTACACACACCTTCACCATTATGGTTATTAGCAAATGCTGAGTCACACACACACACACACACACACAAACACACAGAATACACTTCTGCTGAGAATATTACAAATCACAGTCTTTATATAAACCACCTCAAGATGGCATTCAGATGTTTACTAATTAATCCGTGTTCCAACCTGTAGGTCTTTACTCTGTCCTCGTCTCTGTGTCCCGTGCAGGTCCTCATGCCGACCGAGCGAGCGGATGCCAGAATCTGCAGTGTGGCTTCAGGGTTTGCTGTCGCTCCGGAGAGTGATCATCTTTCCCCAGTGGCTCTCTGTTCCTTTTTTTTTTTTTTTCTCCCCCTTTTCTTCCACTTTCTCCTCTCTTTTTATCCCATGTTCCTTGTCCCTTTCCTCTTCAGGCTATCCTTCTCTATCTCATGCTCTTCTATCTCTGCTCACTTTTCTAACCCTGTTGCACCTCCTGCATTTGCACTTTAAATATCGGAGGCGCTCAGGCCGTGCCGTCAAACTCGAGTCGTTTCGCTCAACATTTAAAAGAGAGGGGAAAAAAAAAACATTTGTTAAAATTTCCTGAAGCCTTTGCTTAACAAAGTTAAACGAGTGTAAATTTTTAGATTGTTATTGAAGTTTTGTTGTTTGTCTTGAGTTCATTCTCTCGCAATAAGCCGTTTGGAACAGGAAGGTTTGTTTTACTTTAAGTTTGTCCTTTAAACATTTCTTTAAGCATGGAATATTTGAGTTTGTCGTTTTTTTTTTTCTAGAGTAATTGTCTTTGCCAGCTGTAGGATTTAAAAAGTTCGACATATTCATAACATCATACCCTGTGATTACTGTACAGTTATGTTCTGTAAATATCTGCTTTGCTTCTTTTCCCATTTTCCAACGCGGCATCGGAGTAAAGCAGGTTTTCGGTCCCGTACACGGGCTTGTGAAGGAATCCAACTAAAAATGAAATCGTGCTCCAAACCTTAGAGGTTCAACCAAACGAACACTGAAATATAATTTGCAACCGGAAAGGTTATAGCTGCAAAAGTATCACTCTTTACACATGGTTTCATCATCCAATAGCAGAAGGTTTAATGTATTAAAAAATAATCCCGTGCTGTTGAATTACTCCGATATATAAATAAGTGTTGTGTCAGCAACCACGTCTGCAACCAACACTGCTTTTGCTGTCCTGTGGCATCATGGGGACCTGAAGATAAACCCGTTTCGATCCTTTTCTCATCGCTGTTTCCTCAAAATATCCAGTTTGTTTATGAATAGTAGGTTTTAAACATCCAGGGATTTTATTTTTTTCCATGATTGCTGTATTCTCACCTCCCTGATGAACCACATGGAGCAGGGGAAACACACCAGGGTTCTATTCAAACCATCTAAACTCTAACACCAACATCAATCAGTTGAACGTTTTCTTCAAAGCCGAATTTAGTGTTAAACTGCGTTGCTTGTTGAAATGAAACTTCTAAATAAACCTTCTCCTTAATTTGTGTGACAGTTACTCTGTGTGAGAAATCAGGCTTCGGGACCATCAGATGAGTCGTATTTGTTTTGATTCTGAGTCATTTAACATGAAAATCATGGACTGCTGAAGTGAAGCTTCTCCTTGATGATATTAATGGCCCTTGTGTAGTCTGTTATTGTGGTCAAACAGGAACAACACACACAACCAACATACCAGGGCAAACCACAAATGGCAAACCATTCGAGAAGGAAGTAGAAATATGGGGTTTTATTTATTTATTTTTTGGTTCTTTGTTTGGATTTCTAGGATGTCTTTGGTTAAATGGATCAAACTTTATTAACGATGGCAAATGAAAACTAAAAATATTCTACTTGATGATGAGAGAGCAAAAAATAATAGTCTGGAAAAGTTCCCGAGAATATTTAACCTTTTCGTTGGGGTCAGTCGTCACCAAACCAAGAATCACCGATTCTTCCTGTTGATCTGAAGAATTCACTTCTGATTCTGATCGGAATCAGAACCGGATGGAAGACGGATCTCCAGGAGAAGGGTTGTGGTGGATCAATAGCCTGTTCTAGGAACTCTGTGAGTCAGTTCACAACTAGAGGTGCAATTTAGTCACCAATCCACCTACAGGCATGTTTTTACATGGTGAGAGATTTGCTCATACATACAGTTTCCCAAGCTCAGGATTGAATCAGTGATCAGCAATGGAGCTCCTCGGTTCAGTAGGAACTACGATCCTGTCCTTTATCACTAAAACCAAATCACATCAGTAAATTGGAGAATATACAAAAGTCTCCAGTGTCGTAATCAGTCTAAACAAGGCCTTAACTGCTGCTGATGATTTCACACCGCCGGACGTCTTCTATCTGCTCCTCGAGCGCAGACGTCGAGTTCACCACCTCGCCAAAAGAGAACTGAGGTTTCACCTTCATCTTCGAGACATTGGCAGGAGCGAGACTGAGGTCCTGCTCAGAGGTTCAGACGTTATTTGTTATTTGTAGAATGAAACACGTGGAGTTTTAGAAAAGTGATGGATGTAAAGTAACAGGATGGTGTGACACGTGGTGACGTGATGTAGAGTTACTCCAGCAGCAGCAGTGTTCAAATTTTTACATAGATTTTACACCACGCCTTTTTTTTACATTTTCTAACATTTTTCACAACTATTTTTTTCACGTCTATGAAATATATATATTTTTTAAATCCGGATATTTTATTACATTTATTTTTGTGGGGAAACTCCAACACTCGCTCTCCTTCGTAGCTTTTGTGATATCTTGTTCATTATGAACATAGTGGATGGATGGAGATGGATGGATGGAGCGAGAGATGGATGGATGGAGCGAGAGATGAATGGAGAGAGAAAAGAATGGAGAGAGATGGATGGAGATTGTTGGAGATGGATGGATGGAGAGAGAAAGATGGATGGAGAAAGAGATGGATGGAGAGAGAAAGGTGGATGGATAGAGAGCGTTAGCTATGTAAATCCACTAGCTATCTTCAGTAATCTTAATTTATTCTGCATACATCGACACATGAACTTAAACTTGATGCTTCACTGCCATCTCCTGGTGTAGCATTAGTGCTCCACCAACAGTATCTAAAGAGCATAGATCAAATATTAGAGGTCCCTGTGGTTAAAGCTCTGTTTAATGTAAGTGAAGAGCAGAGCAGGAGAAAATCCTTTACACAACAGTCCCAATAAAGTCTGACACAATATGTGAAAGTCTGACTCTTCCATGTTCGTACCAATGTAAACATCTGATCAAGTCTACTTATATTATCTACTGCATGCATTTGCACTGTTTGAACACCAGAGGGCTCAATCTGTCTAATTCTATCTGTTACTTCCTCGTGAAAAGGTGTGGTAAAGATCTCTTAAGGTGTCTCAGCTGGAATGAATTACCGTCATTACGTCCATTTGGCGCTGCAGCTTCATGCAATCATGTAACTCTGAATAACAGAAGCTGCTGATAAGGTTTTATGAGAACAGAGTCCATGTAGAGTAAACACACACACACACACACACACACACACACACATCCTGACCCGGTTGTGTAACAACGACTCTGCCAAATAAAGACCATAAACTGGAGCCGTGCTGATACAAGAGACCACCGTCAACTCCCGTTTCCCGTTTTATAACAGCACGTGCGATATAAGACACGGGATAGGAGGCTGTACCTTTATTTGCATATGACATCAAACCTATGGTTTAATCCCTCCTATATCCTGAGCACGTGCCTTCCGATATATCTATACAGTATATATATATAGACATAGACGACGGTAGACGTTGTGTGAAGCTGAAGGTCTCGGGTGACACGTGCGTTTGTGTAAAGCGCGCGCTCAGGTTACCGTTATGATTTTTTAAAGATTATACAGGAGGAGCGCGAGGAGCAGCTGCACGTGCCGTTCACACCTATCAGGTAAGTTTATAATCAAACAAACAAAAAAACATTTTATCAAGCGGTTTATTGTACTTTTTTAACTATATATTAAAAGCCACAGAGGAAGTCACGGTGCTCTATTGTTATATCTTAGCTATAAAAATGTCTGGGGGGAAAAATCCAGTGTTTTTTATGCTTTATCTTAGATTTTAATGTTCTAAAGTAGGGGAGAAGTTTTCATACATTTAACTGTTAAAAACATACATCATTATTATTTCATCTACAGTATTTATTTATCTACAGTTTTTATTTGTCTACAGTATTTATTTATTTATCTACAGTATTTTATCTACAATATTATTTATTTACAGTATTATTTTATCTACAATATTATTTATTTACAGTATCTACAGTATTATTTTATCTACAGTATTATTTACAGTATTATTTATTTACAGTATTTATCTACAGTATTTTATCTACAATATTATTTATTTACAGTATTTACAATATTATTTATCTACAGTATTATTTTATCTACAGTATTATTTACAGTATTATTTATTTACAATATTATTTATTTAGAGTATTTATTTACAGTATTATATATTTATTATTTAGGGGAGAAGTTTTCATACATTTAACTGTTAAAAACATACATCATTATTATTTCATCTACAGTATTTATTTATCTACAGTTTTTATTTGTCTACAGTATTTATTTATTTATCTACAGTATTTTATCTACAATATTATTTATTTACAGTATTATTTTATCTACAATATTATTTATTTACAGTATTATTTTATCTACAATATTATTTATTTACAGTATTTACAATATTATTTATCTACAGTATTATTTATCTACAGTATTATTTATTTACAGTATTATTTATTTACAGTATTATTTATCTACAGTATTATTTTATCTACAGTATTATTTACAGTATTATTTATTTACAGTATTATTTATCTACAGTATTATTTATTTACAGTATTACTGAGCTTATTGTATAGATCCATGTAACGTTGACATTTATTTACACATTAGTTTGTTTTTGAGTTACTGAACCTGAACCCTTTCAATCCACACAGTTAAAAAAGTACAATTCGTTAATAACTATAAATACACAATGAATATAATAAAAGAAAAGTATGAACTATTTGTTTAAACTTCACAGACTCGTCCTCGGAGTCCACGTTAAGAACCTCGGCTCATGGAGTTTATACGACCAATAGTTTGTGTAAACCTGACCATTAGACCTACTTGTGTGTGCTGTCTGAACATCCCATTCCAGATTTATTCCCTAATAAGCTTCACTCCTCTGGGAAAGCTATCTTCTAGATGTTGGATTGTGTCTTTGGGGATTTGTGTTCATTCAGCTAGAAGAGCATTAATGAGACCAGACACTGATGTTGGTTTGATGGAGCAGTCGCTGGTCCAGATCATCATAAAGGTGTCGGGTTTCCACAAAATTCCTTATGTGGTGTATTTTCCGGAAATTACTACATTATAAAATTTGGGTTTGTGTTCAGATGAAACCTTATTGAAGGTGTCTACAGATTCAATGCTTTGTAACTTCATGAACTCTGACATGATTTTCCTTCACAGGAAAAGTTACATTTTAAACCAAATTCCTTATTACAGGAATTCTGTGTTCACCACAGAAATCAATTTTTTATGGTTGATTGTATTGATATAATAGCTAACCTGTTTGTACTGGAAGACAGGCACTTGTTTTTGAATCGTAACATGGACTGTGTTTACGTTTTGCTGTTGTCGTTACTGTTAATGTCGCACATGTTGTTCCATGGTGTGATGTGGTGTGATGTGCAGCTGATTTAGTGCCATCATGACCAAACGTAGAGCACAAAGTTCGGACAGTGTGAAAAGCTTTGTGGTTCATATCTGAGTGTGAACGCTGCTACAGTGATGGTTCAAAAAAATTCCACCCAAAGTAGTATGACGTAAATGTAAACTGCAAAAATAAAAAACACGAGCTTGTTTTCAAGTCCTGATCATGTTGATTGATGACATTAAGCATTACGTTGTAATTATTATTATTAGAGGATCTTCATTGAATGAATCTGACATGTAGAAGACATGATCTCACGGTCTGTTATAAAGTTTATCTAACATGGCTGTCCCAAATCATTACACTGAGCCACACTTTATGGCTGAGCTATTTATTTATGGCTGCACTTGTTTTTTGTGGGGACAGATTTCGATTAGCCTCGTAGCTCTAACGTGAAAGACATTTCTCTAGACAACGCCAAACTATTCCTTTAAAGTTGGTCACTGTCAGTGCCAGGTGTCGAATTTAAACACTCAATCCTGGGTCAGCTTTTCTTTTCTTCCAAAACAGAGCTCCAAAGACTTCCTGCATTTGATTTAGTTGAAAAGACTGACAGAATGAGTATGCTGAGTGTATATAGTGTAACTTGTATATAGTGTAAGAGTTTTCTCCATCTGAAGTCTTACATGCCATTTTTTTTGGTTTGATTAACTTCAATAGAGAAGTTTTTTTTTTGGGGGGGGGGAGGTCCAGTCATTCACAGGGTTTTTAACAACCGCACATTGATGGTGTTATGTTTTTTCCCCCCTATTATTTCTGTTTAGTTTTAAAATATTAATGAGGATTGTTTTCTACATTTCACAGGATGCCAGAAAACAGAAACATGGATGGTATGAAGAAAGGAGGCTATGGAGCTACAGTGAGCTTCCACAACATCCATTATAGCGTCAGCTTCAGGTCTGGGATTCCCTGCAAACAGAAAAAGACCCAGAAAAACATCCTCATCGACCTCAAGTGAGTTCAGCCTGAGACAGCTAATGTTCAGACACGCTTGTGTTGCGTATTATAATGACACTGCACTTTTATATCTCACACCTTTTTTTGGTCCAACATCAGATTCTTAAACTGACCTCTGAGATCCTCTTGTAATGGTTTTACAACATTGTTATGTACTGGGTTTATTGTAGCTTTGAGACAGGATCACGATGCCATTGTTCTGTCACAAGCAGCTTTTTATTGCTGTTGTTAACGTGTGTGATTAAAGAGACTCTGAGGTAAAGGTCTAGCCGAAAGCAGCAGGTTGTAGGGCACCGACCACATCTTCATGCTCTGTTATCAACATGAACCTCACAAGGTGGTGACAAAAGTCATGTTGTTTTTTTTTAACACAGAAATCAGTTTACATGTTAAAGTTAAATAAATCAAGTGCTAACTGTGGTAAAGTAATGAAGGCTACATTGCTAACTGTGGTAAAGTAATGAAGGCTACATTGCTAACTGTGGTAAAGTAATGAAGGCTACATTGCTAGATGGGGTAAAGTAATGAGGGCTGTAGTGCTAACTGAGGTAAAGTAATGAAGGCTGTAGTGCTAACTGAGGTAAAGTAATGAGGGCTGTTGTGCTAACTGAGGTAAAGTAATGAGGGCTGTTGTGCTAACTGAGGTAAAGTAATGAGGGCTGTTGTGCTAACTGAGGTAAAGTAATGAAGGCTGTTGTGCTAACTGAGGTAAAGTAACGAAGGCTGTAGTGATAACTGAGGTAAAGTAAAGAAGGCTGTAGTGATAACTGAGGTAAAGTAATGAAGGCTGTTGTGCTAACTGAGGTAAAGTAATGAAGGCTGTTGTGCTAACTGAGGTAAAGTAATGAAGGCTGTTGTGCTAACTGAGGTAAAGTAATGAAGGCTGTTGTGCTAACTGAGGTAAAGTAATGAAGGCTGTAGTGATAACTGAGGTAAAGTAATGAAGGCTGTAGTGATAACTGAGGTAAAGTAATGAAGGCTGTTGTGCTAACTGAGGTAAAGTAATGAAGGCTGTTGTGCTAACTGAGGTAAAGTAATGAAGGCTGTTGTGCTAACTGAGGTAAAGTAATGAGGGCTGTAGTGCTAACTGAGGTAAAGTAATGAAGGCTGTAGTGCTAACTGAGGTAAAGTACTGAAGGCTGTTGTGCTAACTGAGGTAAAGTAATGAAGGCTGTTGTACTAACTGAGGTAAAGTAATGAATACTACATTGCTAACTGAGGTAAAGTACTGAAGGCTGTTGTGCTAACTGAGGTAAAGTAATGAAGGCTGTTGTGCTAACTGAGGTAAAGTAATGAATACTACATTGCTAACTGAGGTAAAGTACTGAAGGCTGTTGTGCTAACTGAGGTAAAGTAATGAAGGCTGTTGTGCTAACTGAGGTAAAGTACTGAAGGCTGTTGTGCTAACTGAGGTAAAGTAATGAAGGCTGTTGTGCTAACTGAGGTAAAGTAATGAATACTACATTGCTAACTGAGGTAAAGTACTGAAGGCTGTTGTGCTAACTGAGGTAAAGTAATGAAGGCTGTTGTGCTAACTGAGGTAAAGTAATGAATACTACATTGCTAACTGAGGTAAAGTAATGAAGGCTGTTGTGCTAACTGAGGTAAAGTAATGAATACTACATTGCTAACTGAGGTAAAGTACTGAAGGCTGTTGTGCTAACTGAGGTAAAGTAATGAATACTACATTGCTAACTGAGGTAAAGTAATGAAGGCTGTTGTGCTAACTGAGGTAAAGTAATGAAGGCTGTTGTGCTAACTGAAAGCACTGGGGTAATGAGGTTTATGTATAGGACCAAAAAAACACAGCAGTTTCATTAATACACAACAGTGCTGGAGTTTATGTATAAACTTGTACCGTGTGTCTGTGTGTAAAACAGATGTGAGGCAGGGTCGTTTAGTGTAAAAAGGACTCTGGGGACAGAGCATTGTGTATAAATAGTTGTACAAAGACTGAATGAGACGTGACTCTACACACAATTTTACAGACGCTCACAGTCAGAAAACGCTTGTTACACACTGGTGCTTATTCAGGCGTCCACACACAATACAAAAAAATGAAAACATACACACATACCGGTGATTGTATATTTTTCCTAGTTGCACAATAAAAGCAAACAATAGAAAATGGAAATTCTCCAGCTGAGTGTTATATAAAGTGTTTAAACCTCAATAAAACAGGCAGGACACACACACACACACACTTTATTGTTTAGCTGTGTATGCGTCGTGAGAAAGATGAACCATTATACAAACTTTGGACTTACATAACAACTTTGGACTTACTTGATTTGACCTTGTGGGGACATTTAGCTAGTCCATATAATGGAACATAACAGTGCAGTTGTTTTATTTATTAAAACATGTAAAATACTTTTGTTACCGGGGTTAAGGTTTGAGTCCGAGTTAGGTGCTCATTAATCATGTTTGAGAAGTCCTCAGGTTAGTAAAACTGGGGTGTGTGTGTGTGTGTGAGAGAGCACAGTTGGTTGATTTAGAAGGTCACTGACCTTGAACTGGTCTTCATGACAAGGCATTAAACAACATCAGGCTTTTCAGATAAAGCAGTAACTCGAGTAGCTTTATCAGGTCTCAGCCAACTGTCAATAGTCAGTTTATGTTAAGTCTATTTCTGTATGAAATTTTTTTTAACGAATCGCATTCGGTTTACAACTTAACATCAACAGCTAACATCTTTTCTGTCATTTGTGCAGAATTGAGGCTTAATGAGTAATATAGAAGCCCAACATAATGCAGGTATTTTTATAATGTAACTTTCTAGCAGAATTTCTCGCCTTTTGCGTTTCATACAGTAGAAAAATTAATAAATCGAACATTTATGCTAGACTTTCAGTAGATTTTGATGTAAAAGTCAAAAATAAAACAAATCTTGAAGTTAAAAAAATCAAAGGTACAAAAACTCTCACTTTATGCAGATTAATTCATTAATTTATCAAAGCAACTTTACTCTGGAGGATCGCTGTGGCTTAATGATGCCATCATCTATATTTTGAAAGTGAATGAATTTCTCTAACTATAGTTATAGAGAGAAAGAAACCGTTAGATCAGATTTTCAGTCCCTTCATTAAAAAAATGATTACTAATGACTTATCACACAAAAACAGAGAAGTGTGAGATATGTTTAGATTCATAAACTTCATTTAGGTTACAGAATATAACTGGTATAATGATGAAAATAATTTCCCTTATTAAAATTATATTTACTGAGAGAAATTGCTAGAATGTGGTAGCTGGAGATTATTTATATATATAGTATGATGTATGGTCATGATGTGCTTTTTCTTTTGTGGTGTAAAGGTCTTTATCAGTATGTCATGCTATAGCTGTGAGTGGCAGAACGATCTCAGGATAAATCACCATCATGCTGGCGTAGCCTCAGACTACTAAGGGAGATGCAGTCGATTACACACAGATAATCTACACACAGTTTTTTTTTAACTTATTGAAAATTACTGCTCACCTTGTTTAAATCACGTACCATGCATGTTTTTGTGTGTGTGTGTTTTTCAGAACCTTTGAAGTATCTAAGCGAAGTGCTATATATTGTTTTATATCCAACTTTTTATTTATTTATTTATTTATTTATTTATTTACCCGCAGGTGATATGATATCGATTTAAGATTTTTAGGGCTCCAAAAACTTTAAAAAAAGCAGTTTTGCTTGTAGGACTGAGGCAATGCTGTGATTAACAGTTTATCTCTTAAGAGTTACGGTACTCAAGACAGCTGAAGATGTAGAAGACGAGATCATGGACCAGTCACTCTGACCTCCAAGAAAGTGGTGAATATGATGACTGATGATGCTTGTTTGTGTTTTTTGTGGGTTTTCTTCATCTAGCGGAATTATGAAGCCTGGACTGAACGCCATATTAGGAGCCACCGGGAGCGGAAAGTCATCGTAAGCCCTTACCTATGTGTTTATCTGTGTGTGATGAGCAGTTCAGTTTGCTGATAGCGGTGGAGTTTTGTTCTGGCACTGACGTGTGTGTGTGTGTGTGTGTGTAGTTTTTTAGATGTACTGGCAGCAAGAAAAGATCCAAATGGATTGACTGGAGAGGTGCTGATAGATGGAGCACCACAGCCACCCAACTTTAAATGTCTGTCTGGATATGTAGTGCAGGTACGTGTGTCCACACACACATTCACACACTGTCTTACACACTCTTTCTTTCTTTTTCTTACTCCCCCACCACACACACAAATGCAGTATCACATCCTTATAATGTTCCAGCACTCAGCATCTCACTTCTTTCTTTCTCACACCATCTGTGTGTCAATAACATCTTGTCATGTATTACACAATTCACCAGAAAATGCTGAGTGTTTTCCACATTCATGACGCATGTATACACACCATGACTAAGCAGAAGATCATTAAGACACAGTAAGACCTGATCATGCTAAAGCAGTGTTAGCCAGTTAGCTGTGAAAAAGCATGTCCCACTTTTTTTAAATAATTTGATGTGTGTGTGTGTGTGTGTGCAGGATGATGTGGTGATGGGAACACTGACAGTGAGGGAGAATCTGCGCTTCTCAGCAGCGTTAAGGCTTCCAAAGTCCATCAGTCAGAAAGAGAAGGAGGAGAAAGTGCAGCGACTGATTGAAGAGCTCGGGCTGACTAAAGTAGCTGACTCACGGGTAGGACACACACACACACCACACACACACACAATTAGACAAAGTCAGCGTATCGGAAACGACAGAAAACAGAACTCTGACTCATGGTTGGAGAGAGACACACGAGTCTCACACACACGAGTCACACACACACACACACGCAGATCCATGTGCGCAGTTGTACCACTGGCAGTTGTATTTTGAATTATACAGACTTGTATACAGGGAGTGCAGAATTATTAGGCAAATGAGTATTTTGACCACATCATCCTCTTTATGCATGTTGTCTTACTCCAAGCTGTATAGGCTCGAAAGCCTACAACCAATTAAGCATATTAGGTGATGTGCATCTCTGTAATGAGAAGGGGTGTGGTCTAATGACATCTACACCCTATATCAGGTGTGCATAATTATTAGGCAACTTCCTTTCCTTTGGCAAAATGGGTCAAAAGAAGGACTTGACAGGCTCCGAAAAGTCAAAAATAGTGAGATATCTTGCAGAGGGATGCAGCACTCTTAAAATTGCCAAGCTTCTGAAGCGTGATCATCGAACAATCAAGCGTTTCATTCAAAATAGTCAACAGGGTCGCAAGAAGCGTGTGGAAAAACCAAGGCGCAAAATAACTGCCCATGAACTGAGAAAAGTCAAGCGTGCAGCTGCCAAGATGCCACTTGCCACCAGTTTTGCCATATTTCAGAGCTGCAACATCACTGGAGTGCCCAAAAGCACAAGGTGTGCAATACTCAGAGACATGGCCAAGGTAAGAAAGGCTGAAAAACGACCACCACTGAACAAGACACACAAGCTGAAACGTCAAGACTGGGCCAAGAAATATCTGAAGACTGATTTTTCTAAGGTTTTATGGACTGATGAAATGAGAGTGAGTCTTGATGGGCCAGATGGATGGGCTCGTGGCTGGATCGGTAAAGGGCAGAGAGCTCCAGTCCGACTGAGACGCCAGCAAGGTGGAGGTGGAGTACTGGTTTGGGCTGGTATCATCAAAGATGAGCTTGTGGGGCCTTTTCGGGTTGAGGATGGGGTCAAGCTCAACTCCCAGTCCTACTGCCAGTTTCTGGAAGACACCTTCTTCAAGCAGTGGTACAGGAAGAAGTCTGCATCCTTCAAGAAAAACATGATTTTCATGCAGGACAATGCTCCATCACACGCGTCCAAGTACTCCACAGCGTGGCTGGCAAGAAAGGGTCTAAAAGAAGAAAAACTAATGACATGGCCTCCTTGTTCACCTGATCTGAACCCCATAGAGAACCTGTGGTCCATCATCAAATGTGAGATTTACAAGGAGGGAAAACAGTACACCTCTCTGAAGAGTGTCTGGGAGGCTGTGGTTGCTGCTGCACGCAATGTTGACGGTGAACAGATCAAAACACTGACAGAATCCATGGATGGCAGGCTTTTGAGTGTCCTTGCAAAGAAAGGTGGCTATATTGGTCACTGATTTGTTTTTGTTTTGTTTTTGAATGTCAGAAATGTATATTAGTGAATGTTGAGATGTAATATTGGTTTCACTGGTGAAAATAAATAATTGAAATGGGTATATATTTGTTTTTTGTTAAGTTGCCTAATAATTATGCACAGTAATAGTCACCTGCACACACAGATATCCTCCTAAAATAGCTAAAACTACAAACAAACTAAAAATTACTTCCAAAAATATTCAGCTTTGCTATTAATGAGTTTTTTGGGTTCATTGAGAACATGGTTGTTGTTCAATAATAAAATTAATCCTCAAAAATACAACTTCCCTAATAATTCTGCACTCCCTGTAAAGCAGTGATTCCAATCAAAGGGAGCAGTTAATACCACTATTTTATTGTTGATGAGGTGGGACTCTGACTGTCAGTCTCTCTCTGATTGGCTGTTTAACAGGTTGGCACACAGCTGATTCGTGGAATTTCAGGAGGTGAGAGAAAGAGGACCAACATCGGCATGGAGCTCATCATCGATCCGTCTGTCCTCTTCCTGGATGAGCCGACGACCGGACTGGACGCTAGCACGGCTAACTCTGTACTGTCACTGCTGAAGAGGTACACACACACTCTCTCTCACACACACACACAGACGTCCTCTACAGCAGAAGTCTGTAATAATAATACGCGAGACCCTCCTGCTGTGCTGCGTGTTTACAGGATGTCAAATCACGGCCGGACCATCATCCTCTCAATCCACCAGCCACGTTACTCCATTTACCGGCTGTTTGACTCACTCACCCTGCTGGTTTCGGGCAGACAGGTTTACCACGGGCCTGCTCAGAGCGCACTGGAATACTTCAGCGACATCGGTTTCACCTGTGAAGCCCATAACAACCCCGCTGACTTCTTCCTGGATGTCATTAATGGAGATTATTCTGCAATGTCTCAGAACAAACTAGAGGATAATCCAGGTTTATATCACTCACGCTCACACACACACACTACTTAAAGAATAAATGTGCTTAATATATGTGTGTGTTTTTGGCAGAGCTGGATCAAAAGCAAGACGCATCGACCATCGAGGAGCATCTGGTGCAGGAGTACAAGCAGTGGTCTTATTACAAGCAGACCAGAGAGGAGTTGGAGCAGATCACACAGGGACAAAATTACGACAACCGGCCCAAATCACGCACCATCACCTACAACACGTCCTTCTGCCACCAGTTCAAATGGGTTCTGAAGAGGACGTTCCGCAACCTGATGCTCAACCCACAGACCTCCTTCGCTCAGGTTTTTAGAAAGTGTCTATAATCAAATTAATATCTAGATAAAGAAAAGGAAGAGTCTGGATTCCAGAAGGATTTGGACCTGATATGTTATCGTTACTATAGCAACAGCTCGTTCACAGGAAGTTGTGCGGTGAATAATCTCAATCTCAGCCTAATAATAAACATATCAGAAGAAAGAAATGTAGAATTGTTTCTGGTCTACGGAGGAGTCTCTAGTGTCATTGTTTTGTAACAGAATAAACCTGTTATGTTGTTTATCTCGTTTCTTTTTAAAAAATAGTTGCTTTAACCTAATGGCCAACTTGTGCCACGTACATTAAAAGCACATTTCTGAAAACATTAAATTGTTCAGAAATGATGTGAGGAGTTAAACACTTCAGTACCGTAATGTTTATCAGTGGGAACAGTAGAGCTGCTTGGTGTCAGGATGCATCTCACCGACTCCTGACTTTCTGACTTAATCCAGCAGAAAGATGAGACCTGAGTCACGTGATGTAGATTTTATCGAGATACTGTTTTGCAGGGAGCCTCCTACGGGTGTCTGGGACAGATTTGTTCCCTTAAGAAAAGGAATGCAGATGTTGATCTTGAAAAAAGGATTTTGATGTCTTTCACCTGCTGGAACTTGTCGTGTGTGTGAGTGTGAGAGAAATGTGTGTTTGTGTGTGAGAGAAATGTGAGATTGATGCCCTTTTCATTTGCCTGTTTCTCTTCCCAGGTCGGTGTAACGGTTTTCTTAGCCTTGATTGTTGGTGCCATCTTTTTTGGCGTGTCGGACAATTCAAGCGGAATCCAGAACAGGTGCGAAACATGAAACAGCGACACACAGACCGTGTGTGTGTGTGTGTGTGTCTGTTCACTCAGGTAATCTGTACATATCAGTACAATGACAAGTAAGCAAATCGCCACATGAATCTGGAATGATTGACAGGTGGTTTGAGCTCTCGTTTATGAAGCCCCGCCCACTTTCTCCTGTCTTGAAAAATATTTTGATCTGTTCATGTGAATTACGTCTGTTTTAACATCTGGTGAATGTTTATTAAGGATGAGGGAACTATGTGGATTGGGGGGAAAAAAGATTAGTAAGCCATTAGAAATGCGATCGAATTCTCTTCCGGCACAATTCAGCACAAATTATCTTAAAAATTCCACAGTTCAATTTGCATACCTTGACTTAACTGTGTGTGTGTGTGTGTGTGTGTGTGCACTAACAGGATGGGTGCCTTGTTCTTCATCACTACCAACCAGTGTTTCGGCTCGCTGTCCTCCGCCGAACTCTTCATCACAGAACGCAAACTCTTCCTGTGAGTGGAGAAAAAGCAGACACCTTTTCTTTTGTTTTTTTTAATGTAAATTCTATTAGAAATATAGAAGCAGTACAAGCAGCTCGGAGGACCAGCGTCTGTGCTGGTGGACATTAGATACTGAGCCACTTGCCTCCTTAATGTTCAGTAGTTAAATAACAAGTGTGTTAACATGTACTGACACAATGCTAAACTGGTAGCTATAAACTTCCTGTACATTTAACCTCAAAGCTAGTAACAATGTGAGTTTGTAGGTTAAAGTGCATCCGTATGAATGCCCTTTTTTTTCCTCTTCCCGTACAGACACGAGTATGTTAGCGGTTATTACAGAGTGTCCGTGTACTTCCTGTGCAAGATGCTCTCAGATATTCTCGTACTACGCACAGTTCCAGCCATTGTCTTCAGCTCAGTGGCCTACTGGATGATTGGTAACACACACATACACACCCCACACACACACCACACACACCACACACTATCCTTCTAGTGCAATTATTATTGCAGCTAATAATTTATTTCATACAACCTCAGTAACTAAACAAAAATATTTATATATGTATAATATATACATTTCATTTGAAGACCATTCCAGAGTCCCCACAAAGATGTAAACACACACGTACACACACTTCAGTAAACTGTTCATGTGAATTAATCGATAAATAACTGATTAATTGGCTTAAGTATGATTTTTAAATAATAATAAATAAAATGTAAAATAAGACAAGGAATTTGTTTAGAATTTTATTTGAAACAAACACAAGGAACTTTTTTTTTTTTTTTTTTAGTTTATTAATGAATTGTGTATCGTTTGTGCTTTGTTTGAGTAAATGAGTTAATGGCCTGGAGTTTATTGTTCAATTTTTCCTCCTAGGTGGAATAAAAGAGACAAGCTTCTTTTTTCTGAATCTTCCAATTCGTTGAGGATTAAAAACAGAATCTAAGCGGATTTGGTTGGATGACGGATTGATTTAAACGCTGCACCTTTAACCACATTCGTATATCATTAAGCTCTTAAAGGATTTCTCTTTGGCTTTAATCTCCAGGGTTTAAAGCTGACGTTGGGCCATTTTTTTTCTTCATGTTCACTGTGGCCATGACGGCGTACACGGCCACGTCCATGGTGATGGCCATCTCTGCTGATCAGAATGTAGTGGCCATCGCTAACATCTACATGACCATCACCTTCGTCTTCATGATGGTAAGAAAGCTGGTCACACTTGTGGGAGGTGTGTGTGGTACATCACTCAAGAGTCAACAGATATGTATGCATGTGATTTCTTTAGATTTTCTCAGGGCTGTTGGTGAATTTACCGAGCATCGCTGACTGGCTCAACTGGCTCAAATACTTCAGCATTCCACGCTATGGCCTTACTGTAAGTTAGCAACCAGCTCCAACACACACAGGGTTCTAAATTAAACTATGCAACTTTTCTGTCCTCTGAAGGCAGCAGTATCTTAATTCTGTTTGAAATCGGATTAAATTTGAGCCACATTGTGGAAAAAAAAAATAATGAGCCGTTGTAATCAGGAAGGGTTTCTTTCAGGATTTCCCTCCAGTTTTCAAAACAGGAAATCTCGCTATAAATACAACACGACTGCAGGACTGCTAAAGACATCAGTAGAGATTTTTAATTCAGCATTTTGACCAGACTGCCTATGTAACTGTATGATGATGATGTTCAGGGTCTCCTGGTGAATGAGTTTGTTGGGCTGAAGTTCCATAATCCTCCTCTGAATCTGCATCCTGGCTCCAACTTTACTGTATTCCCCAAGTAAGTACTGAATCAAAAGTATATTTAAAAAAAAATAAATAAAAAAATTAAATATTGGATGTTTTCAATAAGTGAAATCAGGAGCATTTTAGTATATAAAACAGGAAATTGATTTAAAACGTTCAAACGTACGACACGTCTCGCTCGTTCCAGCTCGACGACTGGAGAGGAATTTCTGACGGAGCAGGGCATCGATTACTCCACCTGGGGCATGTGGCAGAATATCGTGGCTCTGGCCTGCATGCAAGTCATATTCCTGTGTATCGCATACCTGAAACTGCGCTTAATTAAAAAATTTACATAGACACAGACGCATACACCATTTGGTGCTTCACTAGCTCCGCCTCCTGACTCCTCCCAATTGTTACCAGATTTGCCTTATTTATAACCATTTCTGGAATCAGGTTGTTTAAACGTGCCTCATAGCTACGCAAGTTTTCCTGATATTTCTACATACACACAAACTCCGCACTTTTATTTAGAGTGTAATCCCAGCTCAAATCTGCCTCTGTATCGAACAAAAACCCTGAACACTAGCCAGTCTTGGATTGCTGTTGGGAATTAAACAGTTTAAAAAAAAAAAAAACTAACATTTTATATGAAGGAAACATTACAGTTGTGATTATTGTAATAAATTGTTTGTTTTTTTTGCAATGTTTGACTGTCGTTATCTCTCCTATGTGCAGTTAAAACACATCAAGGCTTTAAACTCTGATTTGTTGTGCGACAGCGCCACCTGCGGGCGAGAAGGAGAAGGTCTGGATTAAAGTTCGGTTTTTATTTTTGGTGTCACATAAAATATGATGCAAAAACAGACAAGCAACTAAATAGCAATTAGTTTCTCAAAGTTTCTAAAGAAAAAAAATGTCTTTTCAAGTACCTGATTCCTGTTTCTAAAACAGTGGTTAAAAAAACTCCATGATTTGTAACCGTTCATACAGACTTGTATAACAAACGGATGTCATTTCCCGTCCTCCACAACAGGCAGGAACCCAGCAGGAGAGTCAGAGATGAATGAGATCAAAGTCAGTGTATAAAATCGGAACCCTGAGGCAGACGTCGACGTCGTTCTGATCCTGAATACGTCCCAAGTCGTTTCTATTAAATGTTTAAATATGTTAAGTTTCCCACTGATGCTGTAGAGCAGAAACACACTAAAACTAGACCTAGCTGCGTTTGTGGAAATAAGCGACGGTATAAGTGACCTTCAGCTGTACCGAGACGTCCTTTAACGCTCCTTCATGTTTATATAGTGAGAAACAGAACTGACCGAGACGCCACAACTCCACGTTGGAGACGACTGATTTTTTTTTTGCTGGAGATGAACAGGGCTCGTTTTCTGCTGGTTGGAAAGATCTGGGTGACTTCACAAGTCTCCGAAGTCTGGTGCTGGTGTGTTGTGTCAGTCAGGGTTTAGCGGTGTAGGTCCGGGGTCGGAGGGCAGATTGACGCGCTGCTCATCCATGCGTTTGGCCTGCGAGCGCAGGATGAGGCTGAAAAAATCTTCATCCGGGACGGTGGGTCCTCGTGTCGGGGGAGGAGGAGGAGCACATCTCTGGTCGTCAAGTCGGGAACCCTGGGAAGATATTTTTTCAGTTATCACTGAAGATCTGGTGCATTGTGGGATTTATCGGCGACGGAAAAATATTCAACCCTTTAAACACTAATTTTCCACTTGGTCTCAAGCGCATCTCTGTGTACAGTCGTGAAATCCAGCTGCTTCATACTGAATAGCTCTTTAATCAGGAAAAGTACTCCAAAGCTGCTATAATTAATCAGTTTTACATTTTAACCCTCTTCGAGATGAATTAACACTTCAGCTGTGTGTGTGTGTGTGTGTTGGTTTGAACGGCTGACCTGGCACTTAATAAGAATGTCGAAGAAGTCGTCGTCTGGCTCCTTGCTGTCAGCGCTGGCGATGAGCTGACTCAACATGGCCTGGCTGTTGTTCTGGTCCAGCAGTAAACCTGGCAGTGGCCCCATGCTCACACGCTGCTCGTCTAGCCTCCGGCCTTGAGAGCTGGCCAACAAGTCCAGGAAGTGGCCAGGCTGAGCCGAAGCCGCCTCTTCGGACGCAGAAATAGCTAAATGAAACAAATAAAAGCGAAGGGTGTGTGTGTGAAAAACAAGTTCCAAATGACACCGCTTTTTAGTGTAAAAATGTAGCACAGAGACATTTAATGCCACTAAGATTAATATACGAACCAATTAGGCTGCATATATGTAAATCGTACATGGAAAAATTCAAGTCGTAAACAAAATACGTATTTATATTGAATTTGACCTTTACTGAATCAATTAATCTAGTAATTGTAAATCCTAGAACTGAGATGTTGCTTGTTTTGTATATTATACACTGTTTAAATACATAAAAATCTCCTTGTACATTATTAAGCAGGGGCTGAAAAAAAAAAGCCTACAAATCCTGTTCATCTCAGGAGCCAGGGCTAGTTTTGTGTCAATAAATAAATATCATCTAAAATACTTCTCTCTTATTCCAGCTCCTGAGGCTGCACCGCCTTCTCGAGTTTAACATTTGTGTTAGTGATATAATTCAGTGAAGCTTTAAAAGAAAGAAATAAATATTGTGTACTATTATTGTTGTACATGTCCAGATTCCACTTAAACAAATCTGACCGATACTAATCACAATCACAACACACAAGAGGCGGGGCTAACTCACGTTTTCTCACAGCTATGGGTGGGGTGTCACAAGGGGAGGGGGAGGAACCACGGCTCAAGCCGCCCTGTAAGGAGCACCTCTGGTCGTCCATGCGGTTTCCCTGAAAGCGAGTGAGCAGATCGAAGAAGCCCTCGTCTCCCAGAGTGTCCGGAGCGTACTGTAGGAAAGGATGTCGTCGCATTTATTACTCACTTTATCTTCTACGCATGAACGGAAATAATAAAGGAATCTAAATTCATGATTCGGTTATCAGATGAAATGATCACACTGACGAGCGAAGTGAACTCCCAGTTAAACCAGTACTGACTGCCGTCTGTATTACTGGAATGAATGATTAAATACCTTGGGATCCAGCTCGGGCGTACGAGGAGTGCGGGTCGGGCTCTGGGGCGTTTTAGTCGGATTTGCTCCGTTGGCTTTCTGTTTCTTCCCCTTAAAGCGAGTGATGAAGAAAAGTTTGGACGACGTCTTGGCTATGGGGGAGATTTTGGACTGCTTTGGGGAGACATCCTCATCGCTCACTGGCCCCTATATAACAAGGGACATGAGTGTGTCACGTGTGAATTGAATTGGTGTGGTGTGTGTGTGTGTGTGTATGCACTTACGGGGTCCTTGTCTTGACTAAGTTTCATGAGTTCCATGTTCTCCATGCTGTGTCTCCGTCCTGACCTGGGTTTTGTTCCTGCAAAGTCAAAAATTCACTTTGTCCGTTCAAATATACATTTATAGTGTTGCTCTGTCCAATCCTGGGATAAGAACACACATTTGACACACACACACATACACACCTTTGTGTTTAACCACAAGTGAATTTAGCTGACTTTATTTACATGACCCAAAATGCTTCATTCAAAATTGGGAGAAAAAAAAAATATATATATATATGTATATATCATTTAATTAATTAAATAAATGCACAGAGCAGAGAAGTGTGGATTCTAAATGGATATGGCGCCCCTGTATAACACCCTGTGTTGGAAAACACAATGAGCAGAATAGGAAAGGAGACACAGAGGGGTGTAATATTTAATGTTGGAGGACAGAAGGACAGACGAGGGTGTTGGACGAGTTTTACCTGTTGGACTGTCCATGTGGTCATCTGTGTGGCTCATGCTGTGGTTCTGATTCAGACCCAACACCAGCTGCAGGTCTGAAACATTCATTCTGGCGGTCAGCTCACCGCTACGGTCTCCAATCTGTCTCACACACACACACACACACACACACACACACACACACAATGTTTACAATGCACAAGCAGATAAAAATGGTGCTGATAAATGCAGGAGCACAGACAGTGTGTATCTCCCAGTTGGACTAACAGGAGGGTAAAGAATTTCCTGAGCAATCCAATTCCTCTTATCTCCCATTAAGGCCAAGGCTGGAATTACAAACACACACACACACACACACACACACACCTCTTTGGAAATCTCCAGATGTTTCTCAGCATATTGTAAGGCCTGTTCATGGTTTCCGAGAGCCGTGTGGGCGTTCCCTAAACTCCAGCAAGCTCTCCCTTCTCCTATCCTACACACACAGACACACACAGTGAGAGAGAGAAAGGAACAAAGAAAAGGAAATGAACAAAACTCTGTGTGTGTGTGTGTGTGTGTGTGTGTGTGAGAGAGTTGGTAGTTATGGTTTTGCTTTTCATTTTGGCTAATTTGTGGTCATGTGAATCAGATTTATTTTTATTCACTACTTGTTTTTCTTTCTGTTCTATTTACATACAACTTTGTTTCGACAAAACCAGCGTTCTTTAAATCAGAAGAAGCAGGTGCCTTGTGACGTCTTGTACACATTTCAGATGTGAACCAATGTCCAATCATAAAACTACATAAATGAATAACTTAACAAATAATTTAATTCTGTCATAATATTAACTCTGCTATAATTTAGTACACAGTTGTGTGTGTGTGTGTGTACCTGTCTTTGAGGTCCTGAGCGATGATGAGGTGTTTGAGGTGGTAGTCGATGGCTCTCTCGTAGTCCTGTAGCAGTGTGTAGGTGTTGCCCAAACTGTAACAGGCCTGAGCCTCTACCGCCCGGTCCCTCAGCTGACGAGCCAACTGTAATGTGCGTCTGTGGAAAACACGCGCACACACACACACACACACACACACACACACACACACACACACATCAGAGGTGATGGAGTTCCCAAACAACAGTAATGCTTTAAAACAGAGATACCAGACAACATGGAGCGTTGGCTAGCAATTTAACTAACTATCTATCACTTACTATCTTAACTGAGTTATACACAATAAAAGTGTCTGTCTGTCTTTGTCCAGACTCACTAGTGTAACATAAGGATGCTCATCATGCTCATTTTTTTCTTCTTCTCTGTGACTTCACCAGAGTTACACCTTTAGTTTGTTCTTGTTCTCATCAGTGTGATACATTTACTGATGAGGGGACAAAACAGCACGTGAGCTGATTTTTGTTTTTTTTTTTCCATATCAGCAAAAACCAAAAAAACATTTTTCTCCACACAAAAAAATACCCCTATGATCGAGCATACGGGAAAAAAAATAAATAAATAAAAAGAATCTTTTTAATCTGTCGATTTAACCATTTCTGAAAATTACTTTCAGTAGTAGAAAACCATTTAAGATTAAGAGCATTAAACTTGCTTGTAGTTTTCAGCTGCCACCTCAAACTGGCCCAGGAAGATATAAGCGTTTCCCAGGTTACAGTAAGCTCTCCTCTCTGCGGCTCGGTCTCCGAACTCCTTAGCGATGAGGAGACGCTGTGAACGCAAACCAAATCTCAGTGTGGTTTTATACAAGGATTTGATTTCATTTAAACTTGGTCACAAATGCACCGGATGCTCGTACCTGCTCGTGAGCCAGCACAGCATTCTCAAAGTTCCCCAGCAGGTAGTGAGTGTTCCCCAGGTTGCCGTACGTCCGTCCTTGTGCTGCTCGATCCCCCATCTCTTTCACGATGGACAGATTCGCTCTAAAAACCACACGGGACGTTTCTGTATAACAGCTTGTAATAACAATCGCAGAACTCGGACTGGTCACGTCATCGCAACTTCGTATACAGCAGCATGGATGAATGCTTGATTCTGATTGGTCAGGAGCTGGCGATTCAGTTAAGTTTGTATTAATGTGCATAATTTTGCAAAATTGTTATCGTTCCTATAGTAAGAACTTACACGGTAGACAATCTACATATAAGGAACGGATGTTTGTTGCTACAACAAGGTAAGTGAGAACTTTGTTGGACATCCCACAACATAAACTGTAAATATAAATGGATAAAAAGTGTCGCCATTGACAAATGCAGCTTAGTAGTCTTTTAATATGAGCTAATTAAAGGGCCTTTTTACACCCGGTCACTTCATGTGTTTTCTCTGATCTGATAGCTATCTGATTTGTTAAAACTGGTCCATTTACATTAGGCCACATAAAGGCGTCTCGGCGAATCGGATATCGATCCGATCTTTCTACTCCCGCCCAAAATGCAAATATATTTGACCTCATTTCCGGGGTAATTGAAACGGAACACACTTTGGTGTATGCGGTTTTCAGAGTGCAATCAAAAAGAAGACGAAAAAACTCGGTTATGCTACAAAAAACAGCGTTTACTGTTTGCTGCATTTTCGCTGCATTTTAAGACCCAACGATACGCCTGGGTGAAAGATCACCTGCGAGTGACGTACTTCCGTTTGGGAGGAGTATAGCGCTGACGTATGCGGCTTGAACAACCACATTCATTTACACCTGTCCAGTTTCATCTGAAATGCGTCCCAGACCACCGGATTTATATCCGTCTCCAAAACGTTTCGGAGGGCATTTAGACCTGGTCTTTTTACCATCGGATCACAGAAAACACATGAAGTGACCAGGTATAAAAAGCCCCTAAGATGTGAAGTGTGATTTGAGTGTTTTTGGAGCTACAGTATAATCATAAAATGTTCAAGCAAACTTAATTTGCAACATTGCTGTATAACTGATCTAGATTTACAGCATTTAGCAGACACCCTTATCCAGAGTGACTTACAACTGAGCAACTGAGGGTTAAGGGCCTTGCTCAGGGGCCCAGCAGTGGCAGCTTGGTGGACCTGGGGTTCGAACCCATGACCTTCCGATCAGTAGCCCAACACCTTAACCCTACAATCTAGATCTAGATTTAGTTTATTCATTTCTGCATCTTCCTTCTTTTCTGGGCCAGAAATGAACTCCGCCCCGTCCCGAACGCGAAGGGATCCAGTTAGGGACGGTGTTACACTGCAACTTTACACTGCAACTGAAGTTCACGTTGCATCCAGCAGAAGTTGTAAACCACTCTTTTAATTAAATTATTAAGAAAAGAATAATGCCTCAAAATAATCATAAGAATTGTTGCTCGATCACGAAACAATGACGTTTTTGATATAACAAAAGTGTGTGTTTTAGAAGGTTTAACGGTGAATGTAAAGGTATCTGGAGAGAGAGAAACGTCTACAAGTGGTTAGAGTTGAATATTAAGGCTTTCTTCTTAAACGATTCCTATTACAGAGCTTCTTTTCAGTGCAGTATAACGTTAGCGGTTTCATTTCGACGGATTTGTCACACTGTGTCGTCACGCACCATGTGTTTCCCATCATGACACAGCTAGAAAATATGTTGTGGGATTTATTCTGTGAGCTCCGAAATTTATGAGCAGTCAAAAACGCTCAAGTACGAGTCATTTGAAAGCAGTGCGGCGCTGCCAAATCTACACACAGCTCAAAGGGGACTCTTTCATGTTTTAACGTGTGTGTGTGTGTGTGTGTGTGTGTGTGTGGCTAAGATCATGTCTGGATTAAGAGCTCAAGCCTGTAATATAGACATAACTCCTTAATTAAGACAGTACTAATAGCTTCCTTACATTAAATCGCTGAACCAGTTGAGTTTTTCTCTCTGTTTTTCATTCACAGGAAAAAGTTTCCTGCTGTTTTAGGAAAGCATTCAACCGCTTGGAGAAGCCGAGTTCCCCACAGCGGTGCTTTATTTCTCTTATACCACAGCAAGCTGTCAATGGTTACAACAGATCAGACTTTTTATCCTTTTATTGTTACACTGAACGCTTGCTAACATTTGTGAAAATAGTTTGTGTTATCAGTTATGTTTCAGTCCACACACACCATCGTGTACACACACGCACACACACTTCAGCATATACACACATACTAAACACACACATACAAAATAGATAGCAGACACACGTGTGTGCACACTATAGCACAAACATCATAGCGTGCACAGACACCATAGATAGTACACAAGTACACCACAATACAGCTACACACACAGATAGAGAGACACAAACATAATCGGTAGCACACACCATAGCACAAACACACACACGCGCACGCGCACACACACACACACACTTACTCATAGTACTCTGTAGCTTTCTTTAGAGCGATGCGTGCCTCCTCTGGAAATTCTCCTGGGTCTGTCCCACTCCAACATATGTTCTTCCCCTTGGCGTGGTACACATTCCCATAATTATACAGCGCTCGTGCCTGCCCCACCTATTAAACCACACACACACACACACACACACACACACACACACACACACACACACACACTTCAGTCTAGAGGAAAGTAACCACTGCTGATGACATCTCTATAATGGATTGTCGTCTACCCTTTAAACTCACTTTATGTGCTACTGAAATAGTCTTTAAACACCAGGTTACTGCCCCTAATTAACAAAGGCTTAGAAAATAGCTTGGAATTTTAAAGCAAAAGGGAAAATCTAACAAAAGCATTAAAAAAAAAAAAAAAAAAACGATGCAATTGGACGTCTATATTAGTTTAGGTTTGGTGAAGCATGGTGTTGGCAGCTGGAGGTTAACAGACCTTTATATGCTTCTCATTCGTTCTTTCTCAGATGATTTAGACGACATTATCTCCAGCTAAACTGTAGCAAAAGCTACAGATCAAAAAAGAAGATCTTGGTTCTAAAAAACACATCCTTTTGTTAGCTCGTCCGTTAGCCTCGTACATCTGACATCTGAGATTTAAAACTAAAACCTTGCCTTTAAAATGTACGCCTCCAGAATGCTGGAACTTCAGCATGCATTAAATTACAACCCCGAAGTGAAAACCATCATCACCTTGTCATGGAGCATTCTAGAAATATCCAGGTGTCTCTGGCAACAAGCCGCCGCTTCGTCGTACCGACCCAGAACCTTCAGCGTGTTTCCGAGGTTCCCGCTAGCTTTGGCCTCTCCCAGCTGATCTCCAATGGTTCTGAGAGGAAGAAATGGTTTAGAAATAAGAGTCATGAAGGCGAGTGCACAACATCTGCCACCTCTGGCATGTTTACACACACACACACACACACACACACACACTCTAATGCTGATGAGAAACAAATAATCTCAAATAATCATTTTCTAGGGTAAATAATGGCATCATGTGTCACTGGAACATACTTTAACTATCTAAAGGATTTCTTATATGACTATTAATAAAACTGTTAATAAACTACTATGTAATCAACAATAAGGTGGCGTGATGAAGCTGAGTTACTGTTACCACTCTGACATCGATTATGTTCCGGTAACAGAACATCCTGAAGTGTTTTATTCCTGAAGTGCTTTATTCCTGAAGTGCTTTATTCCTGAAGTGCTTTATTCCTGAAGTGCTTTATTCCTGAAGTGCTTTATTCCTGAAGTGCTTTATTCCTGAAGTGCTTTATTCCTGAAGTGCTTTATTCCTGGAGTGCTTTATTCCTGGAGTGCTTTATTCCTGAAGTGCTTTATTCCTGAAGTGCTTTATTCCTGAAGTGCTTTACCACTTTTTATCCATTCATTGTTACCTTTAACATTAAAGGTTAAGCAGGTTACTTCCTAGCATCATGTTCACTTGTCTTATTTGAACATGATGCTAGGACAAACAGCTTATTTGAGCCAGGTTACTTGTCGATACTCACAGGAAGTGTAAACTAACTAACTAACTAACTAACTAACTAACTAACTAAATAAATAAAGCGGATACTGAAGACTCCTTCCAAAACAATGTATTATAAACACCTCCTTGATGAAAACTCTGAAATATTTACGTTAGAACACTTTTATTTGTTTTATCGTGAACGTCCACCCTACGGGTCCCCGTGTACGTTGTTACTATAGCAACAATATTCATTCACAAGCTGTGATTTGAATTACAGACAGAACGACTGTCCGAGCTGCTCTTTCAGAAAAATTCTGTACTCTAAAGGCGAAAATCCCCAATAGATTTTTTTTTAATTCCAATAAAGTAAATGTTCTAGATTTACCGCCCTGATTACTGACGTAGGATCTGAGTCACGTGCGAGATCCGGTAAAGCCACATTGTAACCCAAGCCCTGATGAACAGGTTTGTCCGGTGGCTCTATGATCAGAAGCTCCAGGTGTTTTAGCGTTGTTTACATTTATATATACGGCATTTGGTAGACGCCCTCTCGTCCAATGCCAAGTGCAAACCTGCTTTTAAGTCTCTATAGATGAATACATTAACACCGGTTCCCTAGGTTACAGACTGAGGATACCATTAACCTAAAAGTCAACAAACAACCATTTTTTTTTTGTTTGTTGTCATTGGTCCTACAGGCTCAGGCTCAGGCGGAACCTGATTTTAAATCAGGATTGGGTTTCGAGTGAAACATAGTCAGATGGAGGTGTGGTGTGTATAAAGAAAAAGTAAGAAACTTAAAGGTTGTGAAGTGTTTGATATGTAATAAATGTGTAGAAACGTGGAAAGAATTCTAGAAAGAATCAGATGTGCTTAATTATAACCCATTGATACCTTTTTGTCAATAATAATAATAATAATAATAATATGATCATCACATGACCATCACGACTCTGATTGGCTGAGTGACAAAACTTCACAGGTTTCTATAATATTAAAGTGTTTACTGCGATCTGTTAGCGTTTCTATAGTAACACTTCTCAGAGGGTGAAGCAGTAAGTTTTGAAGTTTTTTTTTTTGGTACTGGTCTGTTCTCTCGGAGCGCTCGAGAGCATGTAGGAGAACGTTCCAGAAACTCACCGAGTAAGAGTAAGGTCATGGCGGTGGAACTCGAGCGCTTTCGTGTAGTCCTGCAGGTGGAAGTAAGCGTTTCCCAGCTGGCTGTAGATGGCGCTGAGGATCTGCAGGTCCTCCGTCCCGACCTGGATAGCGGACTCGAAGAAAGAGACGCCTGCTCGGTAATCGCCCGTCTTACACAGACGCTCTCCCTCCAGTGCCAGCTCCAGACATGAGGCCTCCATCCTGGAGAAAAGAAGATCGAGACAATGATGTTATTTTTTTTAAATAATTCCTTCAAAACACACACAAATAATAGGAATAATAATAATAATTTTCCTAATCGCAAAAAAACACGGCCTGGAGTCACCACACCCACGTGAGTTATTGGTAAATGAAGCTGAGTCAAAGAGTTAAAGGTGGGGTCTCCGTCGTTTGAGAAATGCTTCAGAAAACTGCGTCGGGCCGCCAAACAAAACAAAACTAACGTGTAGCCAATGAGCAGAAAGGGGCGTGTCTTGTCAATATGGGCGGAGAGAGTGTTCAGTGCGCATGTGTGACATTAGCCGAAAGCGGTTTTAACATTGACATGGAGGATAAAAACAAAGAAAGAAAGAAAAGAAAAGCTTACGATAAGGTAAGAAGTAGGACGTGTTAATATAGGATCAGCTTTCCAGCGCTGGAGAGAACTGAACGTCTTCGGCGTGAAACAGAGCTAAACCTTTCACGCTACGACACACAGTACTACAAAAACACATTTGTATTACCATAGTGTTAATCATTGTGTTTATTTATTGATAAAAATATCCCCTCGGTCAGCCGCCCCAGCAGGTTCCGCCATAATACTTGTCTGGTGTATGTGCGGGGCGGAGCTATCAATACAGGGGTGGGACCCATTTGGGTTAGAGACGTGTTTGTTTTGGTGATTTCAAATGTCGACATTGGCTTTCAAACAACGGAGACCCCACCTTTAAGACCGAAGGTGAGATGTGAGACTATCTGGGAAGATCTCCATGCTTCTACCATACAATGATCCCAAAACAAGATGCTGAAATTATTCCAAGTGTCCACTGAGAAGGCTAATGTCTAACACTAAGCCAATAATAAATATAAGATTTTAAAATAAACCAAAAACAAAAAAAAGTCAGCTTCACAGACTGCCTCTAAATCTGTGTAACATGATTTTTGTTTTTTTAAATGTGTCTTGACGTTAATGTGTAAAGTAAAATTCTGTGCTTTGGCTGCAGCAGGTTTCAAAAACTGATGCAGGGTTGAACTCATGTCACTGATGAAAGGAACAGCAAAAGAACGTTGAGTTACACACGGCATTTCTTTCGTCTTGTAATTTGTCTTCTTTGAGGCTGTTCTGAAGAACGCAGGGTAAAGGCTTGAACATGTTACTGATATTTGGACTTGTCTCAGTCAGGGGTATTGGTCTGGCTAAATATGTTAGTGTCCCGATGGGCGTGGCCTCTTACAGGATAAGCGCTGCCCCCTTTCTAAGGATTCTGAATGATTCAATGAGGATAATACTAGTGCCCCTTTTCCACAGAGGCAGTTTGAGTGCTGGTTCGGAGCCTACTTTAGAACCAGTTCTTTCTTTTTCGACAGCCAAAGCACCGGCTCTGAACCAGGAAAAGTGGTTCTTAAGTAGCACCAAAACGTTGCTGGTCTACACTTAAGAACCGCTTGTGTCAGGGGCTGTGGGCGGGGCTACTGTTAGCACATTTGTTAATGTACCTAATGTTTACTAATATACTAATACCTAATGTATACTAAAGTATACTAATGTTTAATACACTTTTACTTTACCGCGATATGATACATTATCAGCACACATGATAGTAGGTAGCTACATGCTACGGCTAACTTTTTTCTGTGTTAATGATAAAATAACGTTATGTACTTTCTCGATTACAACCTACAAATTACATGGAGCTGCACGTACACGTTGGCTTCACAGTGTTTGGATGTTAATGTAGGTTCACAAAGCCATGAGCATTAACAGTAAAGCAACATCCACCATTGTTGATGTGTTTGTGTTTGCCGCTGCTGCGCTAAAGTTGCTGTGTAACGTGACACGTATACAGTGACGTCAGACTCGGCCCTGTGATGCTCTCTAAACGATGGAAAGGCAAACCGGTTCTTAGAAGGTTCACCAGTGGAACCAACTTTGAACCAGCACCAGCTCTGAACCAGCACCCGGTTCTTTTTGGTAGAAAAGGGGCATTTGAGCTTCACGTTCTCCAGCACCTTCACCATCACCCTCATCTCTCCTGTAAACTTCTACAGACTCGCAGAATAGATACCAATATTCTGGTGGCTCATTTCCATTAATGGAAACCCAACCCATACATTTTTCAACCATCTCCTACCTCTTCTTCTTCCTCCTCCTGTGACAATTTGGTACCCATTCCCAAAGCGGGGACATATCCAGCTTTTTGCCCACGCTCTCTCCACTGGTGCACTGAACGTCCCAGACGGCTCTCTGTGAGACGTGGCTGGCGATCAAGCGCCGCAGTCTTTTAGCGTTGATGCCCATGTCCTTCCTGAGCTCCTCAGGTCAGATCTCTGACTGAGTGACTCCCAGCTCTATGAGAAGTGCTTAAAGCAGGACACAGAGAGCTACTACGAGGACCAGTGACGATGGGCATCGGGTAACTTCAGGTAACGTTAAGCTTGGCTTAAGTAGTCAGGGTTGAACAGGAAGTACGTGCACCCTTCAATCCACACCTGCTGCCACCTGTCAGGTTTAATCACTGTCCAGCGCTTATGGCTACCAACAGGAGGCAGGAGGATGGTATAGCAATTATTTACACCCCATTTAGATGCCTTATATCGGGTATTAATTTGTGTACTTAAACTGAAATTCATAACTTAGACCTCTGAATAAGGGGAAAAATAAAACAAGTAGTCAAAAATTTCCCCACCCCAAAAGTTTGAAATGGGAAATGACATCGTTACGAGTTCTGACTTGAGAGCTAACTCAAAAGCAGCATTATTTATTTTTTCTACTACACGGTTTCGTGTCCTCATATTGCTTTAACCATTTCTTGTTGTGTGTGTGTGTGTGTTTGACACACAAAAGCAACATGAGGTCACATTAAACATGGTCATCCCCTAAACCTAACTAAAAACAGGAGTCTCCTCTAAGCCTCGATGTCCCGTCTCCTGTAATAACTGGAATCACACTGGGATATGACGTCGCTGACACAACTGTAATTATCAGCTTCCGAACCACTTCACGAGCACATGATGGAGAAAAAAAATCGAAAATGCTCAATCAGAAAAGCTTGAGTCGAGACACAAGACATCAAGACTTTTGCCAAGACTGTAGGTCATCAGTTAGTTCTGTCAGTTAGATAAATGACTCAGTAGATTTATTTTTTATTGAATTCAGGTGATTTAAACTTTATACTGTGGTATAAATTATGGTGGTATATAATTATTTATACTGCAGGGTGCATGAAAATGGAGCAAGCAATGAGATTGTTACAGATTGCATTTTATTATGTTATTTATTTCTTTATTTTAAGTCAAGTGCATTCTTAGAATAACATTTAATTGTGCTAAATTATTTATTTTAATGACTTATTAAAAAAATAAAAAATAAAACAGGTGTTCTGCTACCGATCGGTGATAGTTTTTCCGTTTGCTGGTTTCTATTTCTACCTTAACGACTTCTATTCTATATTTATAAATTCTATTTCTTTTCTGAAAGCTTGGGAGTGTGACACAGAATTCAGGAAGCATTTAATGACACACTTTTCCCTGCAAATGAACTCCAAATGCTGTAAGCTCACTCGCTCGCACTTCCTTTTTAGTTTTGTTTTATTCCTGGCCACCGTGAAGCCGTGGTGATGACCGTGTCATGGAGAAGACGACTTCACTCCGGGGAACTAGCCAGCTATCTGAGGCCAAGCCGAGCAAATCCACTTGACTGCGGTAATTCCAGCACTTTGCCCAAAGTGACCTCAGTGCCGGGAACAGAGCGACGCCCAGTTACACAGCAGAGAAAGAAGATTTAACGTTAGCTCGTATTTTCCCTTCACTTTGTACATGCTTGTGAATAACTAAACTTTAATGTTTAGTGACGGGTCCCGAGTTCAAACGGTGTGAATCTGATGTTATGTGATGGAGCTCAAAAATGAGGAATGTCCAGTGAAAAATAAACACTGTTAATTGTCCTGGAACGACAAAATTGTTATAAAAGAATTTATCATTTAAAAATAAATAAACAAACAAACAAAAATAAATAAATACTCCTTTCAGTTAAAAAAACATCAAAAGTCAGTGTTTTTTAATGCAATAACGCTGATAGAGCAACTGAACAGATCATCAACCCAAAGATCATTTCCCCCCATTTACGGAATCAGAGAATAAAACTACAGCGTTAAAGGTATACATGATTAAACATGTTGATATATTTCCTATTTATGACGTCCTTCATTCCCCTGAAAGACTGGTAAAGATTTAAGTTGGTCTATTAATCGCTTAAATGTCAGCTGAACCTTTTCTACACAGATTTGTTGAAATGTTTTGATCCTTTCAGGAGTCTTAAGTGTGTTTTTAAGATCCAAAACATCCGGTCTTTGCTGTAGCTTAACTCTGTCCTGCGACTGACTTTTCTCAGTTTACTGAATTGATTCGATTTACAGTGATGCCTCGAGATACGAGTGCTCTGACATACGAATTTTTTGAGATACGAGCTGTGATTCGACCAAATTTTTGGCTTGAGATACGAGCAAATTTTTGAGATACGAGCATCCGAGCCGCCGCCGCCGCCACGCTAGAGCGGCTCTATGAATGGAAATTTAAATAGTCGGGTAATATGGATGCCGTAACCGGATTGGTGCGTGTCGACGTGGCCTGCCAGAACTGACGCGATGCTTGATTTAAGTTCGTTAATTTTAGTAAAGTTTAGTTAAGTTCCATTTAAGTGTTAAGTAGCATTAAGAGTGTACATTAGCGAGTAAGTGAATGAAAGTGAAAGTGTACGTACGAGACAAAATTCCTCCTGTTTACTTCTCCCTCAACCTCCGTGCGCATCTTCCGTAAAGTAAAACCAGTTTATTTTTTTAACACTCTTTTATTACTGTATGTTTTTATACAATATTTGTCATTTATAAATACAGTACTGTACATTTTTCATATTCAAAACACAAACAAAACAACTGGAGTGGAATTTTGCGAGCTGGAACGGATTAATGGGATTTCAATTCATTTAAACGGGGAAAATTGTTTTGAGATACGAGCAATTTGAGATACGAGCAAAGTCACGGAACGAATTAAACTCGTATCTCGAGGCATCACTGTATTTGTTTAGATTGCATTTGAATTTATTTACAGAAAGCTGCTTTTAAACATTACACAGAGAGAACGAGGTCATGGGGAAATAAGACGAAAGATTAGAACAGCCACGTGACGAAGATGGAATGAAGAGCTTTGCTGTGAAGCCTGGTGGCGTGAGCACGGCCGATAGTACGACGTGAAAAGAAAAGCCTCCGATCGGACTTATTCGATAAAACATACAGAAGACAGAAATGTCTCTAAGCAGGAATTTATGATGATAATGTTGATTAAATTCGCTCTCTGTTGCAGCACCAGGAGCGACAGCGGAGACAAAAGACGGCCGGTGCGTGAGAGCCGTGCTATTAAAGTTTAAACACAGCCATGAAATATTTAGCGGTGAAGCCCGGCGAACACATGTGGCTGGAACAGCTCTAATTCTCTCAAAACTCAAAGGGATTGCGTTTCCAGGCCTGGATGTGTGCGTCCACCTCGAAACCTGACTGCTGAGTTTTTCCGACTCGTTTAGAAGCTTTTATTTTATGGGAGGAAGAAAGCATGGAATTATTGACATGGTGAAGGTTACATTGAGGAGATGTTTACTCCATAGGTTTAGAAGGAGTCTCCAGTGCTAGCATCACTTAAAGCTTTTTATCCCCCCCTCCTTCAGTTACATATCTCTGAACATTTTTTTATCTTATTAACTTTAGTAAAGTATAAGAGAGTTTAGTGAAGGAACAATTGTTTAGTTGATTTTTAAATGATGAATCTCTTTGGATGGTTAATGTTTTTAACTTGCTTTTTAAAGTGACCCTTTACATATCTGGGTTCTACACAGAAAATGTTTTTATGTTCTTTACTACAGCGACAGACCTTCACGTTTTCTAAAGCCTTCTCTACTACCAGTGTACAACAGTCCAATAGGATCATTCAGAAACAGAAAAATGGGATGGCCCGAAGGTCATGAATAGAGATCACACACTTCACACACACACACAACTCAAAGCATTCAAAGCACCAGTTTTTGTCTCTTTTGTATATTAAAACAAACCCATTTTTCCCCCCAATAGAAAAACAGAACAAGTTCAGAAATAAAAGAAGAAGAAAAAAAAAAGAGAGCGAGACAAAATAAACAGCCATTACAAAGACCCACCTTCCATTATTACAGCCAAATTCCTACCTGGAACGGACGTAAAAGGTTTGCTCCTCATCTTTCATCCTTCTGTCCATTCAGAGGCATAATAAAGACTCAAAAGTTTTTAATGAGAGACAAACGAGAAGAAGCAGACATCAGAGGAAAAGTCAGCCTGAGACTGAGTGATAGAGTGGAAGAGAGAAGAAGCACCACCGAAACACGATATGAGTGTGTGTTTCTCTTACACACACACACACACACACACACACAAAGTGGCCGATTTTAACCCACAATACAAGCCTGCTCATCTTTAGGTTAAAACCAGGATTGTCATATTCTACAAAACCCACTACATTTTATTTTTTTTTACTCTAGACTGTTGATTTTTTGCCAGTGATTTGCAACCCAAACTGTTGTTGTTCTTGTTTTTTTAATGCAAATTATTAAGGTTTAGTGTATTGTATAAATATGTGGGTTGTGGATCACGGCTGGGAAATACAACAATATAATATTTACATCATGATAAGTTGCATCGCACTTTTCTGAGATATTAAGAAGTATCAGTTATCATAGCTTTTTAAATTCATTGACCTCTGGGTTTATTTCTGACCTGATTTTTCCATGCAAATCTGGCAACCCTGAATCTCCCGGAAATATCATGTTGTGGTTAAGAGTGAATAAACCGCACGCTGCTCCGTAGTGCAGGTACAGGCATGGGAACTATGAGGAAATCACCTTAATAAGCATGCTTCAGTGGAAAAACAAGTACACGGATGTTGACTCACGAGACCCAGACGCACTGTTTCACACTGCATGTGCTTGGTGCTTGGAATCGAGTCACAGTTTCTTCAGAGTGACTCTGTAATGCTGCGAGAAAACGTACCTGAGTGCCAAACAAAGAGCTCGGTGTTGGTGGACCAACCTGTCATTAAACCATTAAGCCTCCTCATCGAGCCGTATAAAAATCTGGGGCAGAACTGTGAAGCGTGACATTATCTAAGAATTACAGATGCTCCACAGATGTTTGGGTTTGAATTCTTAACCACTGACCTGGGTTAAGAAGTGAGTGTGTTATTTGGCTTGTTTTACTGTGTAGGTCTATTACTGCTGATTAACACCAAGTCACAGGCTGGTAGAAGGAATAACACACATGGTGGTGTGCTGTAATGGCAAAACTATCAACAACATCAGAGTTACTTCAGTGATTAGTTCCCTATAACAGGTATAAGCCAACATGAAGATCACAGAACCTGTCTATGAGAGAGAACACCAAGGAACAGACAAGGAACAGGTCGGCCAAGTAAACAGATATCAGCTGAAGACAAACGTCGTGGAAGCCGTGAAGAAAAACCCAAAAATAACAGGCAATGACATCAACAACCTACACAGGGCAGGGAGTGAAGCTATCGCAATCCACCATTCAAAAAAAAAAAAAGACTGAGAGCAGAACTTTAGAGGCATAATACAAGATGCTAACTGCTCTTCAGCAGCAAGAACCTGAAGACCAGATTAACACAAGTGATATAAGAGATAAGCAACAAGTTGTGTTCTATACTTCAAGACTTATCTGATCCTATACTTTTGCTCACCTAAAGATTTCGTGATCTGATAAAAAAACGTTCTATGTTTTTTAGCACATCTAGACGTAAACACCAGGAAATAAAAGCAGAAATCCTAAACTCCTGTCCCATAACCTCCTTTTAATCTCAACTGAACTGGACTTGACGGTCCAACAGTTTTGGAGCAGACTGTATGACGTGTACTCGACAAAGAGCCAGTGAACAAAACAACCAAAGTTAATAATAAGTAGGCAAATAATCCAAGTCTATTGCAGAAGAAGATTTTTTCCAGATTTCCATAATGACCTATCTACAACCTAAACTCAAACCACATCACAGTTCTTCTTAAATGTCACGCCATGTTGTTTAGGACCGTCCCAAACTATCCCAGCTATTTACAAAACCATTTCCTGAACAATTAGTTCACACAGCTTAATGACGTCGCCTGAACAGAGTATATGGAGACTGAAGATAGGTATACGCTGAATAATTGAATAAAAAAATTGGTTGTGAGCTTATTTAGCGTCACCCAGACCAAAGACGACAAACGTCTTGAAATACACAGCAGTGCTGATGGATTCTTTAGAACCTAACGCTCACTTTGAAGATGTTTCGGTCTATGAAACGATCATCAGTGACGTCATCAAAACGTAAACACAACGTAGTTTGTTCCATCACAGGTCCATCATCAGAGGATCTTCACTGAATGACCTGACATGGACAATATGCTTAATAAATCATACGATCACTAAAAGAATTTGGCCAAAACTTTTCCAGGATCATCTCTTGCAGCTTTAGTCAAGTATTTATTTTAAAAAAAAAAAAAAAAGAATAAATAAATAAATAAATAAATAAATAAAACAAACAAACATTTTTATGAATAAATACACGCACACACATTATATATATATATATATATATATATATATATATATACACATAATTATATTTATATTTAAATTATAATTATATATATATATATATACACATTTTGAATTAATAGCCTGATTCTTTAATATTTAAAGAAATTTATTTTAATTATTTATTAGATAATTATTTATTAGATAATTATATATATTAAACAATACTACAGCTCCATGTTTTCATTATAATTATAAATCTTATATTTTTACACCATCATTAGAGAAGTAAGTAAAACTAAAGGACTCATTAATCTGAGGTAAACTTACAGCATGAAGCGTTGAAAGTAACCCAGATGTCCAGATGAAACTTTTTTGAAAACTTTCCACGTACAGCAACTTCAAACTTTCAACAAATTTGTCATAAATGATCAGAAATGACCAAGTTAAATGATGTAAAATGATAAAGTTTAAGGCACGCGAGGGCTCCTCGCGCGCCGTGGATTCATTCCGACGGTTAACGAAGAGATTCAAATAAAACGCACGAGACTGTTTAGATTACCTTTAAAATGCGCGAGCGACGACTGAACAAACCGGCAACATGTCCAACAATCCCAAAACAAAACCCCTCGGTTTGTTCAAACGAGTCTTCACTTCTCCGCCATGTTTCCTCAAAAGGTTTTTTCCATACTTCGCCTTCGAGTGGGGAAAAAAAAACCTCTTGAGTAGGCAGCAGGCGCCAGAAAGGAGTTTATTTCGGGCACCTCCCCTTCAGTAGGACGCAAAACAAAGACAGCATTTTGTCTTCAGTTCACAGACCTGGGGTTGTGTCCAAAACCACCCTACTGCACTAAATAGTGTGTTACAATAGTACACAATGAGACTGTACCAGACTATGGTCAAAAGAAAGTGTTCCTTTGTTCTGTGATCACAGAAATGTCCTCAAAATGTAAACAATAACATGCAACCAATCAGCCAAATGTGATCAATCAATCATGTAGTCAATCAAATGTGATCAATCAAATGTAGTCGATCAACTACATGTGATCAATCAAGTGTAATCAATCAATTACATGTGGTCAATTAAATGTAGCCGATCAAATGTGATCAATCAAATGTAGTCGATCAACTACATGTGATCCATCAAATGTAGTCAATCAAATGTGATCAATCAAGTGTAATCAATCAATTACATGTGATCAATCAAATGTAGTCGATCAAATGTGATCAATCAAATGTAGTCAATCAACTACATGTGATCAATCAAATGTAGTCGATCAACTTACATGTGATCAATCAAATGTAGTTGATCAAATATGATCAATCAAAAGGTCAATCAACTATATGTGATCAATCAAATGTTATCGATCAACTATATGTGATCAATCCAATGTAATCGATCAACTATATGTGATCAATCAAATGTAATCGATCAACTATATGTAATCAATCCAATGTAATCAATCAACTATATGTGATCAATCCAATGTAATCGATCAGCAGTGATTAATCAAATGTAGTCGATCAATTGTGATCTATCAAATGTAGTCAATCAACTACATGTGATCAATCAAGTGTAGTCGATCAAATGTGATCAATCAAATGTAGTCGATCAAATGTGATCAATCAAATGTAGTTGATTAAATATGATCGATCAAATGTAGTCAATCAACTATATGTGATCAATCAAATGTAATCGATCAACTATATGTGATCAATCCAATGTAATCGATCAACTATATGTGATCGATCAAATGTAATCGATCAACTATATGTGATCAATCCAATGTAATCAATCAACTATATGTGATCAATCTAATGTAATCGATCAGCAGTGATTAATCAAATTAGTCGATCAATTGTGATCTATCAAATGTAGTCGATCAGCAGTGATCAATCAAATCAGTCGATCAACTACATGTGATCAATCAAATGTAATCGATCAACTAAATGTGATCAATCAAATCAGTCGATCAACTAAATGTGATCAATCAAATGTAGTCGACCAACTAAATGTGATCAATCAAATGAAGTCAATTAACTAAATGTGATCAATCAAATGTAGTTCTTTAGTGAAATGTGATTTGCCAAATATACTTGATCAGCCAATTGTGATTAATCAAATGTAACTGATTAGCCAAATGTGATCAGGCAAATGCACTGGATTAGCTCAAGTCTTTCAAGGATAAAGAATAAATTAGTTCAAGGATAGATTATGAACTTATGAGACTAATCCATCACCCCATTGTTTTATTCTTTATACTTGCTCAATTCAGCTGAAATGCAGTTTTTCTCTGCTATTAAAACGAAAATATTTTTTTATCAAATTCCACAAGGTTTTTTGTGACATCAATTCCCCACTAGAGGGCAGTGTGCGATTGACGTTTGAATCAAAATCTGCAAACACAAGTTTTGTTCAATTTTTATTATAGTTTATTTAGATTTAATGAAATGATTTCATTTGATTATCATGCTTGAAATACATTGTTCTCACAGACAAATAATTAACTGTAAAAACACAATTAGACTCAACAGCAGCATGATAAAAGAAAGCGTATTTACAGTCATTAAAGTATAAAAAAAACTTTTACATACTTTCTTCTTTTCTTTCTTTTCTTTTTTTACACTTCAGTTGGTGATTCATCAGGCAGTAAATGTAAATAATAAGTATACACATACAACAAACATAAAATAAGATAGACAAATTATGCTTTGGTTCATTTCTGTGGATAAATATGTTTAATACATGAAGGAGAAAATTGTGAGGAGAACAGTGCAGAATATGACAACAGACTGTACGAATGTTTCCTATTTTCTTTTCCCAAACGAGAACAACAAGAGCAAAAAGGCTGAATATCACCAAAAATACATGTACTGCATGTAAATGGATTATAAAATTGATTATAAACAGATTTGATGTATAAAAAAGGAATCATTTTAAACAGATGCCTAAAAAGAAGAGAATTTGAGAATGTGATTTGTCTCTTACTTAAAATCGTCCTTTTCTGTCATCGTCCATCATCACAAACACAATGGTATGATTTCAGGTCATGGTGACTCTAACAGAGCCAAAATGATAGCTATCTCTCTCAGAACAGCACCAGTGCCTTCTCTTAAACAGTCTGCTCGTTTTTTTCTTATATGATCCGTTCTATTCTGTCTTTAAAACTAAAACATCTACGCTTACTAACATAAAATCAAAGAAGTGAGCGAACGCATTTTTAAGGCATATGTCTGGAACATCGGTCGTGTTTTACCACGTGGGCCGGTAACATTCTGGGCTTATTACAGTGTGATATGAATGTTTTTGTCCCTTGTAGTGTCCTTTAAAGAAAATTCACACACATACACACAAACACAACCTTTAAATGTCACAACCTAGTCTAGATTTTTAATGATTCTCTGGAGTAAATCAGCTGTACCCAACTTGTACTAGCTTGCAATAATTAAAGGTGTCATTTGTCATTTTTAAATGTGTGTCAAAATCAGGAATAATCTTACAACGTCAATGATATTTAAGAAAAACAGAGATTTGTTTTATTTTTCTGCAGTATTTCTCTTTATCTGGTTTATTTCAGACTTCCATTTAAAAAATTTCCAGCCCAGAAATAAGCTCCACCCCCAGTCAGAAGTGAGATGCCCAGTTTGGCTATTATTCTTAAATCTCTAAAAGGAAAATGAAAGCTTGTTAATGTTGTTACTGGAATCATGTTTCACAATACAGGTAACAAAAAACAAACAGCTCCTTTAAGGAAAGAAAAGCACTCAAGAAAGGTGTAGTGAACCAATGAGGACTAAAACTTCATCACATTTCACATTAAAAATTTCCATAGTATTATTTTATCAATAGCTGTAGTTAGATATTTTTTGTATTAAAAAATACGAGTAGGCATGAACAGAATTTTGAAAATGTCAGACAGTTATTACCGAGGCGATGTCTTGTGTTTCATTTCTTTTGACTCCAGTCGGTTTTGCGTCACAGCGTCACAGCTTCCTGAACTACACGCGAGTCCCACATGAGACCTGAAGCACTACAGCGAAGCCATCATTTGACAACAGGAGCCAACCATTGCAGCCGTGCTGTCTTGCTGTGGGCAAAAAATATCAGATAAAAAGGGGAAAGAAATAAATAAACCCCAGAGTCTCTTGAGTGTTGAACACAGACATCGAATCAGAATGGTGTATCCATCTGACTGCCTTTGGCACCAGCGATAACGACTCCGTAACTGCTCTCCTGCCAGCGCATCCACATCAGTCGCACCTCCTTCTGGACCTAAAACACACACACATGCATACATACATATATACTGGATCAATACCACACAATAATAGCATGTCTGTGTGAAATACAGGCACTCTTTCATTTATAATATTTTGTTTTATGTTGTATTTTGCTGCTGTTATTGTTATATTGAAGCACACAAATTATTTATCTTTAGTAAGCACAGTATCCTGGGCAGAGTCACGGTGAATCTGCAGTCTATCTCGCTGCAAATGAGATGGAAATACGCCGTGGATCGGATGCCAGACTATTACAGACACCACACACACACACAGACACACACACACACACAAAGATGGAAGGAAACTCAAAAAGCAGAAGAAAACCTTCATGTGGAGATAATACAATGTGGAAGTGCACAAACATGGAGGGGTGCCAATACTTTAATCCACCCAAAGTATTGGCGTACAAACTTTTATACTCACCTCTTGGTTGAGGAAACAGTACAGAATGGCCACTATGAGACCCTGAAATCAATAAAGAAGTAGGAAAAAATGTAAGTGAGTGATGATGGCAGTACAGCATTATAGATACGCACACGCTATTAAAATGATCAAAACTAAAAGCTGGACTTTTTTTTTCGGTTCCGTATAACCTCATATTCGGATTTGCAACCCTACAGTAACAGTAAAACGTTAAACGAACACATGGCTACCAGCAGCCCATGCTTTAACCTTTCAGCGTAAACCTATTATGGAAAGAATAAAGTAGAAAATGTTCGGCTTTTTGTGTAATTATGCTCCTTATGTTCCTTCCATTTATGTAATTATATATTTACCTGAAGGCCTTCATCGCTGGGAAAAGTACTCCAAAAAAAGTAAAACCAGTACTCAAGACTATACATCATTATGTACGCAAACATCTGTAAAACATCTGTAAACTCCATGTCTAAAAGTATATAACAGCTGGAAAAGTAGCAAATGTAAACAGAATGGAACAGAGAATGTCCTCACTGTTCATTTTTTTATGACTATTATTTATACCCAGTGCTTAAATAGTTCTCAAATCTGATTGGTCGGATTCATTTTCTATAATAGCATCTAATCGGACTGCTGATTCACTAAAAGTAACTACAAACAGATGAAAAGATTTCAGTCCTGAGAGTCTTTGGGCACAAAAACCAGCTCCTTTTCTTTTCATCTTTTTTTTTTTCAGCTGGAGTTGAAGCCACTTTTAGTTGCTATGATAATGATGATGATGATGATGATGATGATGATGATGATGATAAAGGTGACTATACTGTATATCAGATATGATTATGAGTGAGTGCAAACTATCCGAGGAGATTAATCTCCCCTGATGAGAGGGAATAAGAGACAGTGGTCATTAAACAGCATATGAAGGATATTGGTGTAGATGTGATGTGTTTTTTATTTCAGTAAGAAAGATGACAAATCTTTATTTTCTAAAGCTTACTGAAGATACAGCTCGACGGAAACCCGACTAAATGTCTCTATTGTCACATTTCACAAGATTTTTCATTGATTTTACCAGGACATAAAGCAGTTTGTGTGTGTGTGAGTGTGTGTGTGAGTGAGAGAGAGAGAGAGAGTGTGTGTGTTAAATCTAATAAATCGTGTGAATAACGATACATAAATGTAGTAGAGGAGAGAAACATGTACTGACTGTTCTCATTAGTTTATCTGGATTCAGATTTTCGAGGTGAAATCTCGTTCAAGCCAAAAATTCAAAAATTTAACACAAAACTGCACAATTATTATTTTTCGAGTATAACAAAAATAAAATGCAAAAACGAAAGCGCAGAACATAAAATCCCCTTCCTAAACGTCCTTTATGAAAGTCACACCATGACCAGCGCATCAATTTAGTAATAAAATGAGTCCTGATACTTAAAGGTGGGGTCTCCGTTGTTTGAAAGCCAATGTTGACATTTGAAATCACCAAAACAAACACGCCCCTAACCCAAATGGGTCCCACCCCTGTATTGATAGCTCCGCCCACACATACATACGTAACCCAGGCGACTAATGGAAAGAAATGTGTCTTTATCATAGCTGAAGGGAAGAACAATACGATTGCAGATAAACAAACAAGCAAAAATGACACACAAGTATAATCATGTAAAGGACAAAGACATATATTAGTTCTGTGTAACAAAGCAAAACCAACGTTACTCACCTATCGAGAAGGAAAAAAGCGCCTCGGCGTCTTAAGTAAAGTTGGTCACATATTCACAGATTGGAGTTTCCCGAGTCAATAACTCCTGAGCTAAACACTGTTACTACACAAAACACGGTTGTAGCTGCGTCTCTACATTACTACGATAGAAAAGAGGTGTTATTTGTGTAGTAACAGCGTTTAGCTCAGGAGTTATTGACTCGGGAAACTCCAATGTGTGAATATGAGCCAACTTCCTGCTCCTCCAGTTCTCTCCAGCGCTGGAAAGCTGATCCTATATTAACACGTCCTACTTCTTACCTTATCGCAAGCCTTTCTTCTCTTTCTTTCTTTGTTTTTATCCTCCATTTCAATGTAAAAACCGCTTTCTGTTAATGTCACACATGCGCACTGAACACTCTCTCCGCCCATATTGACAAGACACGCCCCTTTCTGCTCATTGGCTACATGTTTGTTTTGATTTTTGTTTAGTATTCGGCCCGACTCAGTTTTCTGAAGCATTTCTCAAAAATCGGAGACCCCACCTTTAAATACCAGCATATTGTCTATCGTTTGTTAATAGAATTTGGATTCAAAGCTAACGTTTAAATAAGACACAGAGAGTATTATTAGAACCCCAGTTAGTGTTTTCAGCACTTTGTTCTTCCAAGGTCTTGGCATGGACCCTGGGATAAAACGTCTAATATGTGAACGCCACTGTGTGTAACCACAGGCTGTCTGGTGCTAGTAATTACTGCTCGTTTTGAAATATTTCTTGGAAAAGTGGCACATTTCGCAGGTTGGAAATGGCAAAAAGATGTGCAGGTTGGTTTACTGCGGCTTTCAGGGAGAATGAAATGAGAAAAAGTGCAGCGCACTAAGGCAGGGCCGTACTGCACTTCAGACCCAGACTGAGAACGTGTGATATACACTCATCCATTTTAATTAAAGACATGAACAGTGAATTTACAGAACTGAATAAGAACAGATAATGGAAGAGATCCACCTACTCAACACGTGTGGGGAATGTTATTTTAGTCCATATGAATTCAATAAAAACTCTTTATTTTAAAATGCCCTTTTTCAGTTCATAATTAAACTTTTATTTCCTAATGATAATAAAAAATATGATAATTGATTTGATCCCGTCAGTCAACATCGTAGGGGCGGAGTCAGAGAAAATCGTTAGCTGTTCGTTTATTACTGTAACATATTCATTATTTATATATCATTTATTGATTCATTAGTATATTTATTGCTGTGTTTACTCGTTTTATTATTCATATCATTGGTATGTTTATTTATTTGGTTGTTTTGGAATAAAATGTCATTCGGAATATTGTGTTTTAGTAGTTTCTCTTTTTTCTCTGTATTAAAATTATGAAGGAGCTGACACTGGAGACTCCTTCCTTACATGTGAAATAAACATTTCTGCACAGAAAACGTCAACCTTTGTGAATTAGCTGTAGAAACGCTAACACGTCTGAACGAGGGCTTTAATATAAACCTGTAGTTTAAAATCATAGCCTGGGATTAACCTGTCAGTCTTTCTGGCCAATCAGAATTGAGAATTCAGCTGCATTTTGTTAAATAATAAACAGATGAAGCCTTTTAATGTATTAGCACTGGATAAGCTGATTAGATGTAACTCCATGCAGGAACAGCGATGAACAGAAATCATGAGCTTGTGACACACGTCATTTGGGCTGCACGATGCTGGAACGTGACTGGATGGATTATGTGAAGGTTAAAGGAGACGTGAAGCGTCAGTGATGATCGACAGGTACCTGAAAGGAGCCGAGGCACAGCTCTAAACACAGACGCAGGCTGATGTTAGTGTAGTCCGGCAGGAAGTTGAACACCACGTAATGTGTCCCGAACAGAGGGATGAGCAGAAGAGTCGACTTGGTCAGGCGTCTGAAGAAGAGAACGAGAGAAAAAAGACGTTAGGGCTCGTTTATAACTGTGAGATTCTGCACGAGGGAGATTACACGCAGGTCCTTTTGCAGGTACGTGGGTGTGGTATGCATTTAAAAGGGCAGCTTTTCAAACTGAACATGATGTCATCGGTGACATTTGCGCTGTTGTGTTTGGAAATGTGTTAACCCTATAAAGTCTGACTAAATTCTGTCATTCTGTCAGGACTTGTAAAGCAAAGTCTCCATATTATCTGAGACTAATAATAAAATGATTTCAAACATGCTAGTGTTTAGAAAAAACAACAACAACAACAACAAATGTTTGGATATGGCGAGATTTTCTGTATACTCGACATGTAAGGAGTCTCCAGTTTCAGTACTTTATAACAATCTGTAAGTTTTCCATCACCTTCCTGGACATGGCAAAGCTGTAAGATGTTTTTTTAAGTACTTCAAAATGTCAACAAAGGATATAAGGGAACAATTGATCACAGCTACTAGTGAAACCTGAGGAAAAAGAGGAATAAAACACTATCATGTCGTGTTTCGTTTCATTTCCGACATATTTTTTTTATTTACGTATCATATGATATGGTATAACTTCTATGAAACAAATAAGAGAGACATGCAATAACGAGTGAAGTAACACCTTATCGTGTGGATGTAAGACAGATGACTCTGTAGTGGAGAATAATCACCCCATACTGACCTCTTAGTGCATGTGAGAAACTGGCTGTGATGATGGTGTTAAACAACAAGCAGCTGATGTAGAGGAACAGAGTTCTGTAGTTGTCAGATCTCTAAATTTAAAAATCCTCTTTGTAATTAAATATGATGTGGACAAGAACAAGAAGAAACCGAATGTCAAGTCGATTAAAGATTCACAAAAGGAGGATTTAGGCATTGTGTTCATGTACTATTACATATGACAGGTAATTAACCCTAATTCTAATTCTGTCTCTCTCTCTCTCTCTGGCTGTCTCTCTCTCTGGCTGTCTCTCTCTGGCTGTCTCTTTCTCACTTGCTCTCTCTCTCTCTGGCTGTCTCTCTCGCTGGCTGTCTCTCTCTCACTTGCTCTCTCTCTCTCTGGCTGTCTCTCTCTCGCTGGCTGTCTCTCTCTCACTTGCTCTCTCTCTCTCTGGCTGTCTCTCTCTCACTTGCTCTCTCTCTCATGCTGTCTCTCTCTCGCTGGCTGTCTCTCTCTCACTTGCTCTCTCTCTCTCTGGCTGTCTCTCTCTCGCTGGCTGTCTCTCTCTCACTTGCTCTCTCTCTCATGCTGTCTCTCTCTCGCTGGCTGTCTCTCTCTCACTTGGTCTCTCTCTCTCTGGCTCTCTCTCTCTCGCTGGCTGTCTGTCTCTCACTTTCTCTCTCTCTCTCTCTCTGGCTGTCTGTCTCTCTCTGGTTATCTCTGGCTGTCTCTCTCTCTGGCTGTTTCTCTCTCTCTTTCTCTCGCTTGCTCTCTCTCTCTGGTTGTCTCTCTCTCTCTGACGGACTTTCTCTCTGGTTGTCTCTCTCTCTCTCTCTGTCTCTCTTTCTGTTTCTCTTTCTGTCTCTCTCTCTCTCTCTCTCTCTCACACACACACACACACACACACACGAGCGATTCTCTTAGACTCAATACAAATCTCTCAGCTCTTCAAAACGAATTTGTTTCTATGTAAACAGACAATAGTCAGATATAATGTCTGTAATATGAATATGTAAAAATGTTTGTCTCTGTGACACACGGTCCCGCGCAGTTCCGTGTCCTCTTTACAGCCTACAGATGTTATTTTACATTATTACTCTGTTTTCTAATTCCTTCTGCTCGGAGAGAACCTCTTCAATTTAAAATCCACAACATGATAAAAATACACTTGAGTGAAGAGATGTGTATTGTGTTTGACCTATACTGTAGAGAGAAAGAGAGAAAAGTGCGTCTACGCTGATGTCAAATCCATATCCGGCTGAAATGGAAAGATTTACGAGGTGGATCCATTAGAGATTGCTATTAGGGGAAAAAAAAAACATACAAACACACACACTCTTCAAATCCATTTATGATAGCTTTCAGATTAAAAAAAAATAATTTGTTTATTAATTATTTATTTATCTCCTCACATTTGGTAAAGCTTTTATTTTTTTATTCTTTTATATTTTTCGTTCTTTGCTAAAAAAAAATCTGAATTTTTGGCTTCCGGCCAGAAATCACCGAAATTAATAAACGAGTGGAATTAACTCCAAAGACAGAAACAAAAATGTTCCTTTTAAAATTGTAATTTTAAGCCATTTGGAATGATCGTGTATTTGGAATAATTAAATTAGCTTGTATCTTGTGTTAATGTTAAAAGCTTAAAATGTCACACAAAAATCTGGAGAGGTTTCTTGCCTGTATTGTGCCGAGTTGTTGAACTGGATTAGACGCGGGTTCAACTTCTGCACCAGGATCCTGATGATGTTCAAGAACAACAGAAAGTTGATCTGTATAAATTAAAAAAAAAAAAAAAAAAAAAAGTTCCAGTGAGTTATGCAAGAAATAACAGACTTAGTGATGTGATGTTATGTTATAAGAAACTATTCACTGATGAGGTGATGTGATAAAGCAGAGATACTGGAGATGATTATTCTCTAAACTGCCCGTGAAAACTCCTCATGAAGTGTTACAGCACAGCAAATCCACAGTATGTGGTACAGTAGGAAGTAGGAAGTCTTTGAGTATCCGAGTGTGTGCTGGTTTACCCCGATAGATATGATAATGGGACCCTTGATGATCCACCAGTAAGGAGAATCCTCGTTAATGTCCCAGCATCTGAAAATATATGTTCACATGTTCATATATATCGGGTCAGACATCAACATTCGACATAACAGATGTGTTGTGCGTCCAGTGATGTAGCAGTGACCACAATGTTCTAATGGATATAAAGGATGTCAGGTCAAGTTGCACAAGCAGAACGTTCCTGACTGGGAATAAGAGCAAGATATTTACTCTGTGTCCTCAAAATAGAGCCGGGAGACGATCCAGAGCAGGATAAATACCAAAGGACCTCCTGCAGGAGAGAGAGAGAGGGAGAGAGAGGGACAGAGAGAGAGAGAGAGAGAGAGAGAGAGAGAGAGAGAGAGAGAGAGAAGGGGAGAGAGAGAGAGAGAGAGAGAGAGAGAGAGAGAGAGAGAGAGAGAGAAGGGGGGAGAGAGAGAGAGAGAGAGAGAGAGAGAGAGAGAGAGAGAGAGAGAGAGAGCGAGAGGGACAGAGAGAAGAGGAGAGAGAGAGAGAGAGAGAGAGAGAGAGAGAGAGAGACAGAGAGAAGGGGAGAGAGAGAGAGAGAGAGAGAGAGAGAGAGAGAGAGGGAGAGAGGGACAGAGAGAAGGGGAGAGAGAGAGAGAGAGATAGAGAGAGAGAGAGAGAGAGAGAGAGAGAGGGAGGGAGAGAGAGGGACAGAGAGAGAGAGAGATAGAGAGAGAAACATCATGACTAATCTGTAATGGAGATCATGTGGAGAGGAAATTTGGTCTACTTAATTATTCTTATTCAAACCACGTGAGAGATAAACAAAAAAAAACAACAACAACACAACAACAAGTTCTTAATTAACTCAAAAGGGCCACAGAGTCATGTAGCTCAGAAATGACTGACACTCCAAATGACTCTTAACTGAAACATTTCATCTGTCCAAATTTAATATGTAAAAAATCTGAAAGACAGGATGTCCAGATTCAGATCGCAGGATGAACCCAAGTCATTTAATTCTGCCTTATCGGTCAGTTCAGTTTATGTTTTGTTCAGATCGATGTGAACCACCTCACGAATATATTATTCTTAATGAACGTATGATGTGTGTGAACATATAATGGGTCGCTCATACAGACAGGAATAGGAGGAACATCTGTTTGAGTCGTGCACTGGGATCTCATGGGATGCGATTCGAGTGTTTTTTAGTTCCATGCTGGTGCGAGCGAGCGAGCGAGCGGATACGAGACAAACAGCACTGGTAAATAGTAGACTTAACATTTACAGCATTCATTCATCCTTAGTAACTGCCTGATCAGGGTTTCAATAAGTCTACTGATTAGCCAGGATGTTAATTCCCTAATCAAGGAAACTGCATGATATTTTAAGGATTTTGCGATTTTTCTAAATGAAAGTGAATTTTTTGCACATTTGAACCGAGACACATAAAAACACACATCAGCCAAATCTCTTAAATTTGGGATCAAACATGAGTACAGCTCTCATACAAAGTCATTACAGACTGTATGTGTCTTTACTGCTTAGGAATTTAAAAGAAGAATCCTTTGCTTAAAGTTTCACCAAATCACACAAAGAGTTTGAAAAATGCTGCCGCAAAACAAAGCGTAGGTATTTTTTTACTGCGTCAGTCACAAAAAACTCCGAAATCCCAGAGGGGCTGATCAGGCGTTAGTAGATTTTATATTTTATCCATAACTTTTATCTATATTATATTAACTATGATATAAGTGGGGGGGCACGGCGGCTTAGTGGTTAGCACGTTCGCCTCACACCTCCAGGGTTGGGGGTTCGATTCCCGCCTTGTGTGTGTGGAGTTTGCATGTTCTCCCCGTGCCTCGGGGGTTTCCTCCGGGTACTCCGGTTTCCTCCCCCGGTCCAAAGACATGCATGGTAGGTTGATTGGCATCTCTGGAAAATTGTCCGTAGTGTGTGATTGCGTGAGTGAATGAGAGTGTGTGTGCCCTGCGATGGGTTGGCACTCCATCCAGGGTGTAACCTGCCTTGATGCCCGATGACGCCTGAGATAGGCACAGGCTCCACGTGACCCGAGGTAGTTCGGATAAGCGGTAGAAGATGAATGAAAAGAATGAATGAATGATATAAGTGGAATAAGTAAGTATAAGTGTATATATCACCACACCACCAGGGGGCATTGTAAGAAAGTAGGATTTCACTTAGGACCCTCAAAGCTTCAGAAACAGCCGAGAATATCGTTCCAAGTTCCTGTGTGCTGCTTTTCATCTGTTTTTTGATCCTTGCTGCAAATTCCTGGCATCAAAAAATCCTGTGAGGTAAAAACCCACATGAAGTCCTAAACTGATGAAATTGAGTAACAGAAGAGTCCAAAATTTTGATTGCAATTAGCAACTTATCAACATGGCTGGAACGAAATTGGAAAAAGTCACTTTTCATTCGGTTTGTGGTGCTTGATGACGGAAGGAATTAGTGACAAGAACAACGTAGTGAAAAAAATCACCATGAAAGCAGGTCCTGTGAGGAGACAGCCTGGGTTAGGTACAAGGAATAATAGAACAACATGCCAGCATCAAACCATAAACCCGTTAAAATGAGTCACATACAAGCCTGGAAATCTGTGTATAGTGATTAGACTAACAAATGTGGCGCTGTGTCGGTGTGTGGCGCTGGATGACGACAGAAATTTGCAGCAAGAAAAACACCATTGATGAAAAGCACCATGAACTCAGATCCTGCGAGGAGAACCTGGTACAAAGATTGTGTCGTGTGTTTTTCACTGATCAGACTGCAGAGAAGAATGTGAGTCAGACAGAAAGTGACGAATGATAAGCAGTCGAGTGTTAAACTACTTTATTGATTTGAGGGCCGCTCGGTGGTGAGCGGATTCTTATGACTGGCTGCTTGTGTGTATCGGATTGTTAGGGTTTTTTTTTTGTCTGTTCTGATTCTGGGTTCCTTTACTTTTCATTATGCTGATCTTTTCTCCATTTCACACCATTCTGATGATCTCCTTTGCCAAATAAAGCCCTGCTTTCGGTTCCGTTTCTTGCTAACGATACGAGACAAGTGTGAGAAAGGTACTGAAGTGTTGAGCATAGTGTCACAGTGATATCACACTTCAGCTATGTCATGATGTGCTCTAAAATGCCGCTCTTTTATGCATGAAATAGTTTTCAAATTGTTTTCCTTTTTTAAATCCCCAGCCGCAGCAAATCCATATTGTGTAGTTAATATCCATGTGATTGAAATTTTAGGACTATACTCTGTAGATATGTGGGGGGGGGGGGGGGTGATGGACAGTAAAAGAGTGATGAAGGGGTGGGGCCACGTGGACAGTAAAAAGTGATGAGGGGGCGGAGCATGATGGACAGTAAAAGAATGATGAGGGGGTGTGGCCATGTGGACAGTAAAAGAGTGATGAGCGGGTGGGGCCCGGTGGACAGTAAAATGTGATGAGGGGGTGGAGCATGATGGACAGTAAAAGAATGATGGGGGTGTGGCCATGTGGACAGTAAAAGAGAGATGAGGGGGTGGGGCCTGGTGGACAGTAAAAGAGTGATGAGGGGGCGGAGCATGATGGACCGTAAAAGAATGATGAGGGGGTGTGGCCACGTGGACAGTAAAAGAGAGATGAGGGGCGGGGCCTGGTGGACAGTAAAAGAGTGATGAGGGGGGTGGGGTCAGGTGGACAGTGAACTAGTGATAGGGCGGGGCCTGGTGTACAGTAAAAGTAATAAGGGGCGGGGCCTGGTGGACAGTAAAGAGGAGAGGGGATGGGGCTGAAGAAAGAATCTTGAGGAAAATTTGTCAAAACGAAAGGGATAATGTGTAAAACTATAAGGTGAAACCTGACACCTGAGGTGTGGCATTTTGGATAAATCCACAGTTACAAATAATGTAATTACTTTCGACATCCATTTATATCTCTATTATCAATTTTCTGTGGGGACAGAAGAAGAAGAAGAAAAGAAAATGAAGGCACATTGATTTTATCTGTTGGTTTTGGCTCAATCCTTAATCATCAAGGTAAGAATCCATGGAGATAAAGTCTGCACTATGTTATAAACAACTGCCTTCTAGGCATAAAGCACATGGAGCACTATTAGAGAAGCAGCAGTGGTGTTAAGCCCCCTTACCCCAGCCCAGCAGAGAGAAGCCCCAGAGACAGGGGCGACTCCGAGCAGACAGCAGTAGAGAGTTGAGATACACCGCCTCCACCAGCAGCCAGGAGAAATTACTCATCACACAGTAATGACAGAACACGACAGAAGCCTTACAGCCTGCCTGCGTGAGAAAGACAAGGGGGAATTAAGAACAGAGACAAACTTATTAACAGCAGAAGAAAAGAAAATTGTTGAAGAGAATAAAGTGGTAAAGTCATGCTGTGATGTAGCTGGGAAAAGAAAGACAAGTGTTAGACATGGAGCTGAGGGAAATATCACGTATGTACAGAATAAAACCTAACACAACGATGCTGTTGGACAGGAACATAATTAACGATTATTTATCGATAGTGCTTACTGAGACCACTGCACCACATCCATCCATCCATCCATCCATCCCTTCATCCATCCATCCATCTATCCATTCATACGTCCGTCCACCCACCCATCCGTTCATCTATCCCTCAATCCATCCATCCATCTGTTCATCCATCAGTTGATCCATTCATCCACCCATCTGTCCATTCATCCATCAATGTGTGTGTTTTATCTATACAGACTTACAGTAGAGAGGGAACAGTGGTCGATATCTTCGCTGCCAAAGAGCGTAGCGTCCTTAATGAACACAGATGCTGCTTTGAGGATGAAGCTGATGAACAGCTGGATGTGGATGTAGTTTCTTGCACAATGCAGCCTCCTTCATATACACAGACACCACACGGACACACACACAAACACACACAGTCACAGCCATGACACATTTATCACTGAAAAACTTAAAGTAGAAGTAGTAGAAGAAGAAGAAGAGGTTGGGGTTGTGCTATTATAGTAAAAATAATCAACAATCATGATGCTGATAAGACTCTGAAATTTCCCAGTGTTTTCTTCCTTAAAGGAACTACAACAATCAAGATTGACCAATCAAGAATGTAACAACTCTGTGGTATAAAGCTGAAACACCTCGTCTAGATGAAGCGATAATCCTCACAAAGAGATGTCCGCTGTCTCTGCTAGCAAAAGGCCACAGTCTATTTTGTCTGCAGCAGGTAAATTGCAATCACCCACCATAATGGCTCTGTCTATCGCAGCGGTGGTCCGTCGCATGGCAGTAATTAATTTACTCTTTTCAGCCCGCTGAGTGTTATCAGATTTAGCATCTGCGGCGGCCCAAACCTAAATGACAACGTGCTCAATTAATGTCGGTGCTTTTCTTGACAATCACGGTGGATTAGATTTGCTTTTAGCACCAAGCTCAGAGAAACCGATAAAAGGTTTTACGACAGAAGGAAAAAAACTTCAAGGAACTTCAAGGAGTTTGGGCCAAAACATAAAAAAACCAACAAAACAAAACAAAACAAAAGAAAGACTGAAAAGTGTACCTGAAGATCAGCAGGACTACAACCGCCACGGACAGCGAGATCAGAGAGGCTCCGTAGCCGACGGAGTAGATCAGTCGCACCGTGGTGAAGTATGATTCCTGACATACGGTAGACACAATTAACCATCATGCTGTTCTGAATGAAGGAGTCAGTGAGATAAGGGACATGTGAATGACATGCCTGTGTAGCAATTTTACAGAAATCACACAGGAGGTTGTAAGTAAGGAATCAGGACTGCTTGTGAATTGCAGAGCAATGGACGATGACCAAAGTGGAGAATAAGAGATTTAATCTGAGAGTGCAGGATGAAGAGGAAAAGTTTGCATCCTTTATATTTTCTGGGTGAAAATGAATTAGAAAATCTTTTTTTTACTGTCAAAAGTCAAGTCAGATATGTTTACTTCACTCTTTATTGTCCACTTGTGACCTCTGAATTATCTAACACTATAAGGAAGTCTTTAAACTCCGCCTACTACATTATATACTCTTCAGATGAGACCGATTTTATATTTTGCATAAAAAAAATTACCAAAAGAAAAAAAACTGTAAAAGTCATCTTCAAAGTTCAAATGAATGCTGAAGTTCTAACATCATAAAAGATCAAGATTTTTAGGTGTTACAAATTATGCAAATGTATGCATATTTAATTAAAGCCTAATTTGCATAAATAAATATAAATGTTTTTTCAATACAAAAAAAAACATGTAAGAATATCAGCAACTGTTTACTGTCATTTCCTGTCTTTTCTTATAATTGAGTGTTTATAAGGCTTTCATAACACCTACATAAGCGGTCTTTATGACAAACCTACATAGACATTTTTAAAGATTTTTGAAGACACATCAGACCTAAAAAAAAGTTTTGATCCTATTCTGTCATACAAGGCTTCAAAAATGTTTTGGGGGAAACTTTTAGCTAAACAATAAATTCTGAGGACAATAAAGATTTCTGAATGAACACATACAGTACATAAGGAACAATTAACCCATCTGTGGCTGGGTTGGTTTTCTACCCGGGAATCAAAACTGGGCTGCAAGGGATCCTGCCACTGGATCACCAGGAACCAATACATGACTTTCATTCATTCATTCATTCATCTTCTACCGCTTATCCGAACTACCTCGGGTCACGGGGAGCCTGTGCCTATCTCAGGCGTCATCGGGCATCAAGGCAGGATACACCCTGGACGGAGTGCCAACCCATCGCAGGGCACACACACACACTCTCATTCACTCACGCAATCACACACTACGGACAATTTTCCAGAGATGCCAATCAACCTACCATGCATGTCTTTGGACCGGGGGAGGAAACCGGAGTACCCGGAGGAAACCCCCGAGGCACGGGGAGAACATGCAAACTCCACACACACAAGGCGGAGGCGGGAATCGAACCCCGACCCTGGAGGTGTGAGGCGAACGTGCTAACCACTAAGCCACCGTGCCCCCCATACATGACTTTTTATAATTAAATTTAAAAAAAAAAAAAACATTTGACTGTATTTACATCTGTATTAAATTAAACCGTATCCTTAATGACCTAACAGAAGCTTTCCATTTTTCCATAAAACATTCCTACACTTTCCATAAGAAACTCATTCGGCATCAAGCTGTCAGAAAACGGGGGTGTCTTCGTGATAAAATTCAGACCCAAACCCAAGGATAGCTAAAAAATATGATTTATTACTGTACATAAAAACACAAAACAAACACAAATCCCGGGAAATACTGGGAAAAAGAAAAGAAATCAAAACTAAAAAAAAAAATAAGACACACGAAGACAATACAATGATGAGGATTCCGCACTGCCCAAGGCAAAGCAGACAGAATAAAAAGGGAGACAATTAGACACATGAGGAACAGGTGTGCTGAGGCGAGAAGGACTTAGACAAGGGCAGGGCAGACACGTGAACACAAAACAGAAACAAAAAAACACATGGTACACGTAAAAAGTCCGGGCGTGATCCTGACACAAGCGACGGTTGTTTACATGTGACAGTCAGGTTAAGCATTCAAAGCATAAGACTAACTCTGAATTAACAAGTCCAGTTATCCATCTGGGAACTAATTAGGTGGCATTTCACTCGAGTAGAAACCCTCAGACCTGCTGATGTTGATGATATCGTATCATATACAACGTCCTTCTGTAAAAGGTCACGCGTGACACGCATTTAATGACCGTCATAAAATATTTCTTATTTATCTATGAACATTTATGGTTTGTAATCAACTGACCGCAGCTACTGTATAAAACTAGACTGATCAAACTGGGACAACACCAGCAGATTTGTTTAGATGTAAATCCTGTAGCTTTGGTATTATCTTGCTTGTAAATGCAAAAGGTTTGGGTAAAGACTGCACTGACCTCTGGGATGTCGTCGTCGATGCTGCAGGCTTCGTGGTAGGGAGGGAACGGGTGCGACCAGCCCAAACTGGTGCAGTTACGACTCACTGTACCTACGGGACAACGAGTCAGATATTAAACATCCCTGATAAAAGATATCATTAAATATCTTCTATAGAAAACTAACGAACAACAGGCTGGTGTGATGTTCCATTGAATTGCTTCAAAGCAATTAGTGTATTATTATCACAGTTAATGTAATCACTTGTGTTTAGAACAGCTTTATTCTCATGTGAAGAATAATTTAAAGTTAAAGAAACAGCTTCTGACTGTTGACTTGGAGACTCGCCACGTGATTTACAGTGTCACTGTTGTGCTAGAGCTCAAATGGGATCAAAAACTGTAGAATAGTTATGAATTACTCGAACAATAGTAAGGTACGATGTAAGAGCTTGTGGATGCCCGCGTTTCTCTTTCAGCTCTATTACTGCTACGTATCTAAAAGCCGTACCACTGAAACATACACGGCTATGTTGTCTCCGACGATAAAGATGCAGAGGTCACAGCCTCCTTCTTAAGTGTCAGACACTTACGTGTAAGTTGTCAATCACACGTCCCTGATCAAAGTAAAAGCACACGTGATCATCCATGATGCAGCGTTACTGTGCTTTTACTGCCTCTAGAACATGTTCTTATGCAGAGATCATGAGAAAATTGAGTCATCGCGACAAAACCACTTTTGTTATGTCGCGATAACGAGAAAATGAAGTTGTTATCAAGACAAAACAAGAAAGGCAAAAAAAAAATAATAATAATGCATGGCCTCAGGAAATCACTCATTTTTGTTTCCTCAAATTTTTATTTATATCAAATAACTAATTATCTCGTCACAAAAATCATTCCATGCATATTTTAACATTGAAATAACCTCATATTTATTTGCCTATCATTTTATGTGTTTAAACCCAGTCTCTGTGAAGCTCGACTCGATCTTTTCTTCACTCTTCACTATCGTGTTAGCAGTTGCTGAAATTGAGTCAGTATTACGGGTTCTTATTTGGGGAATACTGGAGCCACTGGAGGATCCAAGCTTATTGAAACAAAGGCACTGGATCTCCTGGGAAAACATCCACCTGGCTTTAAGGTAATCCTGTTTAGAATGGAGACACATTTTTTTCTCAAGGGTTTGCTTTAAAAAGCTTCCCATCTAGAAACAAGATGAAATAAAAACAAGATTATTTACGTGTAATGAATGACCTTTCGACTTCTGTGGGATCAAACCAGACAGCTAGCCTTCACTCCCGTCCAATTCTCACTAATGTGTTTTGGTGTCCAATGAATCTATCACTGGTTCACTGTTTGTTCTTCATTGGATCACTTTTGGTCCAGATCAACCATTTTGGAGATGCTCTGATGTTCCCAGTAATCTAGACATCACAATTTGTCTCTTGTTAGTCACTCAGATCCTCACACTCCAAACCATTTTTCCTGCTTCCAACACATCAACTTTGTGAACCGACTGTTCAGTGACAGGCGTCAATTTAATGGGATAATCAAAACTATTCACTTCACCTGTCAGTGGTTTTAATGTTATGGGTGATTTCTGTATATCACAGAGAAAAAGAAAAATAAAAGAGAAAGAGAGAGTGAGAGCGAGAGAGAATTTAGCTATTTTAATCTCCGCTAGCTTGTTCTGAATTTTGAACTACCTGCTGGGTTTCTTTAATTACATCTTCAACTCGGGGAATCGAGTGGCTGAAACGAACTCTGCTGATGAGCTGATTACAGGTGCACTTAATGTGATTAACAGATTCTCAACTGAGATTGGGTAGAACATTGTGGATGATGTACGAAGACTAGTGTGTGAGGTGATTTGTTCATCGTCAGACAAATGCCATGAAGCTTTGAGGAAATATTTTCTTTAAAATGCTAATAAATGTCATATCACACATAAAACCCAGAGGATTATATATACTCTAAATGGGAATGAAGCTCAAGCATCCACATACTTTTGGTCATATTGTGTATGCTACATTTCTCTATATTTATCATCCCCAGAGGTCAAATGAACACAAAGGAATCGCATTTAAATGGCTAGCAGTAGCAATGGTGAGAAACAAGATTAACCAATCAGTTGCACTTTTTTATGTTTTAACATAGCCTTTATGACAGTATTAATATTCTCACGTTATTAACACAACCAAAGTTGACAAAAAAATTTGACTGTAGTTTATACCATGCCTTAAATAATTAAATGAAATGCCATAAAGGATTTAATGATGCATGAATGTGACATGCTAAGCGTAGGGATCACGTACTGTAGGGATTTTATTTAGCATTTTTCTTTATCCCAGCTGAAATGAATCCCTGGCTATGCCACTGGCAGAGATGATTAAAATTCAACAACAAGCCAGTGTTTAGTCGATCAGCCACATTTAGACATGTTTAGTGTGTGTGGTTTGCTTTGGACACTGCAGCTATAAGGCTAATGTAGCTAAAAGGACTCATGAAAAGTGTGACTTTTTAGCATCAGATTATCTATCTATCTATCTATCTATCTATCTATCTATCTATCTATCTATCTATCTATCTATCTATCTGAATTTATACTATTTATATGAACAGCTAGTGATTAGCATTCAGCTAGTTTGTATGGCCTGAGGAATTAGCATGCTAGCGAAAGCTTGTGAGAATAAAAACGCTGCTCCTAGCTAATGTGTTTCTTGGTTCCTTGGTTAAAAATGGACATTAAATTCCCATCAGGAACTAAACTCAGTGTAAAATATCAAGTGATTCTTTGGTGAACTCTGTTTTTTTTTTCTTCTTTTCATTTACACTATACTTTAAATGTAGAAGTTTTTAAATTAAGCTTGAGTAAAGCATTTCCTCCTTTTACCTGAGAATTTAATTAGATATGTATTTGCTCTTTTACTTGAGGAAAGAACTTTGGCGCTTTTTCCTCTGAGGATGACTCACACGACATACTGCTGTTCACATTTATAAATAACAGTCTGTCTTATGTATTTAACGAGTCCTTAAAACATAACAACTGTGAAAATTATTTCTCGTAGCTGATTTTCCAGCTAGTTTCAGGCAGTCTGGTTAGATGTTCACTGATTTGTTAGGAGTTGTTAATGGTTAAATTGTTGCTTGGCAGATTTCCCGACTGCTACAGTACAGTTGTATATTGTCGACTGGCTTGTCAGGGGTAGCTATGGTTTACTGTGGATTAGCATGTGCTGCGAAGTGGATAAACAATGTTTATAAGTTCATTCATTCAGAAGATGGGATGTGAGGAATATGATGCAATTTAAAGAACACCAAGTAAATAAGGATTCATGAAGAGATTGAATTTGAAAAATAACATTTCCATCATAATTTGCTGTTATTTCCAAGTCAGAAACATTAAAAATAGATTTAATTTAATTAGCCAAATATCGCTGAAATCTGAAAAGTCTGTTGGTTTGATTAGGAAATGACAATGACTTGTGAATAAAGGTGTGTGTGTGTGTGTGTGAGTGAGCGTGTGTGTGTGTGCATGCCTAGCTTTGTGTTAAATGAAACAGGTCTTTTTGGTGTTTCTTTCCTGTGCCCTTTATTTTCTGGTAACATGCCCAGACGTATCTGTGTGATCTTGATAAAAGATGGCGATAGACAGACAGGATTTGGCTGTGTTGCTTCTTTTGTTTTTAGACATTTGAATCCTGACCAGTTTGCTTCACAATGGGGTCTGAAAGAACCCCAGTATAAATTGGCACACTGTTTGTGTGGTGGGTTTGAGGTACGGCCCTGTGGTTGCTAAAACTATTTATTAAGCCGAAGAAGGGTGGTGTGTGAAGTGGTTTCTATTTTGTGTCGTGTAATAAATGGTGATCTGGTTGTGAGTGGTTTGTTGTGATTGGTGATCTAGTTGTGATTGGTGTCTATTGATTGGTAATCTGGTTGTGAGTGGTGTGTAATAAATGGTGATCTGGTTGTGTGTTGTGTAATAAATGGTGATCTGGTTGTGAGTGGTTTGTTGTGATTGGTGATCTTGTTGTGATTGGTGTCTATTGATTGGTAATATGGTTGTGAGTGGTGTGTAATAAATGTGATCTGGTTGTGTGTGGTATGTAATAAATGGTGATCTGGTTGTGTGTGGTATGTAATAAATGGTGATCTGGTTGTGTGTGGTATGTAATAAATGGTGATCTGGTTGTGAGTGGTGTGTAATAAATGGTGATCTGGTTGTGAGTGGTGTGTAATAAATGGTGATATGGTTGTGAGTGGTGTGTAATAAATGGTGATCTGGTTGTGAGTGGTGTGTAATAAATGGTGATCTGGTTGTGAGTGGTGTGTAATAAATGGTGATATGGTTGTGAGTGGTGTGTAATAAATGGTGATCTAGTTATGTGTTGTGTAATAAATGGTGATCTAGTTATGTGTTGTGTAATAAATGGTGATCTAGTTATGTGTTGTGTAATAAATGGTGATCTAGTTATGTGTTGTGTAATAAATGGTGATCTAGTTATGTGTTGTGTAATAAATGGTGATCTGGTTGTGTGTGGTGTGTAATAAATGGTGATCTGGTTGTGAGTGGTGTGTAATAAATGGTGATCTAGTTATGTGTTGTGTAATAAATGGTGATCTAGTTATGTGTTGTGTAATAAATGGTGATCTGGTTGTGAGTTGTGTAATAAATGGTGATCTGGTTGTGTGTGGTATGTAATAAATGGTGATCTGGTTGTGTGTTGTATGTAATAAATGGTGATCTGGTTGTGAGTTGTGTAATAAATGGTGATCTGGTTGTATGCTGTATGTAATAAATGGTGATCTGTGTATGCATGTGTCATACCTGTGTGGTTGCTAAAGAGAGAGAAAACAGCAGGACAGGGGGACTGTACGATTTCTCCAACTGCAGCTCTGGGCCAACACACCACAGAGTCCCATGCTGGGAGGCAGCCTACACACACAAATACACAATTTGTCCATTTGTCCAATTTTAGCATTTTTAGCATTTTAGTCCAATGTTAGCTGTTTTGTTCTGTTTATCTGCTGTTTTTGTTTCAAAACCACACCTACAAAGCGTCTAAATGCTCCTGCTTTCTGCATTGATAATCAGTCTGATTAACAGACAAAGCGAAAGCACTCAGTCTGATTGATTGGATGTTGGAGGTTCACATCATTTTTGTAGTCAGAGGCTCCACAGAGACCACAGTTTTGCCTCCTAGTAGATTCTATTGCCATGGATTTTATTGCCATGCCAACTGTCATAAAATATTACAAAGAGATCTGATGTTTAACAAAGAAAAAGGCAAGAAAATTTCTTGGAAGTGTGTGCTGTCTCGTTCCTAAATGGTCTCATAGAAAAGATTCTGCCAAACGAATAAACGTGAATATAAATCTAAATTTCAATACGTTTAAGAAGTCTGACCCGTCTGCCCTGAAGAGCTGAGGTTTTCATGTTCAGCGATTCCTTTCAGACAGAGCCGCTCTTCTCGCTCCAGCTGGAATATATACTCGCACTCCGGGTGCAAACTCGCCCAAACCTACAGAAAGAAAGTAAAGGAGATAAAGATGCAGTAGACACAGAGCTCCTGAAATGGACATAATGATCAGAAGAAACTGATCAGAATACTGAATAAATATGAGTCACATTCACAGACATTTTCCTTGAATCCTGCATTCAAGCTGGAAACCGTATAAGAATGTGGCACACGTTCTTCCTCTCTGATAAAATCGATCATTTCTGGCTCTTCAAAAAAAAAATACATCAACCATGAAAAATAAACTGCGAGGTCAAATGCATGAAAAGGCAAGAGAGAGAGAGAGATTGTGTCGAAATACGACATCCATTAATAAAGCTGCCACAAGAAGGTGGGACGCTGCATATTTACTGATGGTCACTTACCAAAAATAAGATGCAGAAGCAGTAAAAGTTAGTCTGTCACCCATTCAGACTCCAGCAGGAAATCAGGAAATCAGGTGAACTGAGCATAATATAATAAAATATAATACGCTTTCTGCTTGAGTGTATTTTATGCGTCAGATGGTATTGCTTGTGTCCCAAATGATGTAATGGAATGCTCCTGCTACATATAGAAATGTTTTTCTTCCAGGCTAAACATTCCAATTAGCTGGATCATGATTACCTTTGAAGTGTTTATTTCCTTAAAACGATAATGGAGTGCACGTGCAGCCCAGTGCGGCTAAAGAAAAACACTGCTGATCAACAGGATGTGCTGAGTGAGGATTGATTACCTGCTTTGTGCCATGTGTAGTGTGTAGTATGTAGTGTGGAGTACTGTATGTAGTGTGTAGTATGTAGTGTGGAGTACTGTATGTAGTGTGTAGTATGTAGTGTGTAGTGTGCAGTGTGGAGTATGTAGTGTGGAGTACTGTATGTAGTGTGTAGTATGTAGTGTGTAGTGTGCAGTGTGGAGTATGTAGTGTGGAGTACTGTATGTAGTGTGGAGTATGTAGTGTGGAGTACTGTATGTAGTGTGTAGTATGTAGTGTGGAGTACTGTATGTAGTGTGTAGTATGAAGTGTGGAGTACTGTATGTAGTGTGTAGTATGTAGTGTGGAGTACTGTATGTAGTGTGTAGTATGTAGTGTGGAGTACTGTATGTAGTGTGTAGTATGTAGTGTGTAGTGTGCAGTGTGGAGTATGTAGTGTGGAGTACTGTATGTAGTGTGTAGTATGTAGTGTGGAGTACTGTATGTAGTGTGTAGTATGAAGTGTGGAGTACTGTATGTAGTGTGTAGTATGTAGTGTGTAGTGTGCAGTGTGGAGTATGTAGTGTGGAGTACTGTATGTAGTGTGTAGTATGTAGTGTGGAGTACTGTATGTAGTGTGTAGTATGAAGTGTGGAGTACTGTATGTAGTGTGTAGTATGTAGTGTGGAGTACTGTATGTAGTGTGTAGTATGTAGTGTGGAGTACTGTATGTAGTGTGGAGTATGTAGTGTGGAGTACTGTATGTAGTGTGGAGTATGCAGTGTGGAGTATGTAGTGTGGAGTATGTAGTGTGGAGTACTGTATGTAGTGTGTAGTATGTAGTGTGTAGTGTGCAGTGTGGAGTATGTAGTGTGGAGTATGTAGTGTGTACAGTAGTATGTGGTGTGTAGTGTGGAGTATGTAGTGTGTAATATGCAGTGTGTAGTATGTTGTGTGTGGTGTGGAGTATGTAGTGTGTAGTATGTAGTGTGTAATATGCAGTATGTAGTGTGTAGTATGTTGTGTGTGGTGTGGAGTATGTAGTATGTAGTGTGTAATATGCAGTGTGTAGTATGTAGTGTGTAGTATGTTGTGTGTGGTGTGTAGTATGTAGTGTGGAGTATGTAGTGTGTAGTATGTAATATGCAGTATGTAGTGTGTAGTATGTTGTGTGTGGTGTGATGTAGTGTGTAGTATGTAGTGTGTAGTATGCAGTGTGTAGTATGTAGTGTGTAGTATGTAGTGTGTAATATGCAGTATGTAGTATGTTGTGTGTGGTGTGATGTAGTGTGTAGTATGTAGTGTGTTGTATGTTGTGTGTAGTATGTAGTGTGTAATATGCAGTATGTAGTGTGTAGTATGTAGTGTGTTTGTTTGTTGTGTGTAGTATGTAGTGTGTAATATGCAGTATGTAGTGTGTACAGTAGTACAGTATGTAGTGTGTAGTATGTAGTGTGTTGTATGTTGTGTGTAGTATGTAGTGTGTAATATGCAGTATGTAGTATGTAGTGTGTTTGTTTGTTGTGTGTAGTATGTAGTGTGTAATATGCAGTATGTAGTGTGTAATTTGTCTAATTAGTCTTTAGGCACTTGTCCTTGTCTTTTGTTGGTTTTGTCTTGTCCGTGTTTGGTTTGGTTTTGTCTGTTTTAGTAATAAACCATGTTTTTTTTTTTGCTATCCTGCATTTGGGTCTGTTTTTAATCCCCGCACCGTTGACATATAGTGAGTAGTGTTTACTCTGTTAATTGCTTATTCCTTATGAAATTATGTCTATGGACTAAGTGATGGAGTTTGTTCAGTCCTCCAGGTCAGGGATACAATGTCGAGGTCATACTGTAACTCCACTTATTCCGTCTCTCTCTTTGTTTCGAACGGAATGTTGAGCTTTTAGTGTGAAAGACATCAAATCTGTGCCATTTTGTCAGAGACAAGTTGTTCTTCATGGAAAATATTCATCTTGTTCATGACTGTGTAATTAGATGTCACTCTGAGAAAAAACTGAAGCAATGTAGTTAAATGTTTTATTTCACAGGGTTACACAAGTCTCTCTGTCAGGAGCCTTGCGTCAGCGAGAGCACCGAGTGTAAAAAAGATATGAGCATCATATGGATGATGAGCTGGAAGAAAAACAACAACAACAACAAAAGCAACAGTCGTAAGAAGATCTAATTCAGTAGTCAAAGCAACGTTATGATCTAAAACCTAGATCTAGAAATGAAAAAAATCCATAATGAAAGTAACAAGACGAGCTCCTTTTTATACGCCTCTAATCCTTCATTATTTCAGAGCTGCAGCTGAAGTGATGCCAGCGTGCTGAGTAATATTGGAGTTCGGACATACGGAGAATGTCACGCAGCACCTGTGGCGCCTGTTCTGGTAATTATCTAAAGGACGCTTATTCAATTATGCACGAGGAAAAAAAACAATCACATTGTGCACCTTTCCTCGTGAATGAATGCAAAAATGAATGAAAAGACAGAGGTGAGAGCTGCAGCTCAGTGTGAGAACACTGACTAATTCCTGCTCGTAGGATTTACATTTACAGCATTTAGCAGACGCCCTTATCCAAAACGACTTACATTTTTATACAACTGAGCAATCGAGGGTTTAAGGGTCTTGCTCAGGGGCCCAGCAGCAGCAGTTTGGTGGATTTAGGAATCGAACTCACAACCTTCCGATTGGTATCCCAACACCTTAACCACTAGGCTACCAGGTGTCACAACCTGGGAAGGACGGAGACAGACCCGTACGCAGGATAGCTTCAAATGAATTGGAGTTTAATAAATAATGAAGACAAAGACAATAAATGACGATAACTGAAACAATACAAATGACGACACTTAACAACGACTGGACATGATGAACGGGTAAACGTAACTAATGAATCCGCGCTGCCATCGGCAACACGGCTCACATTTATACAAAGGACAATAAAGACACAATGAAGAGCAGGTGTGGTGACAGGGAAGAGCAGACGAAGGCGGGGAAGACACGTGACGAGGAACGACAACAAATGCACATGGCCAAAAAGTCCGGGCTGAGTCCTGACACCAGGCTACTAAGTTAGCAGGCTCAATCAAGACTCGAGCGCGTTTACAAGCTGTATCTCAAGACGAAATCGCACCGTGTAGATGTCATGAAAAGAAACACAGATATGAGCAGTTTGTTCTCTTACGAGATTAAAAATCGTGTCTCAAGTTGTTTTATTCACAGCAGATGTTGCTGATTTACTTGATTTAATGTTAACGTCGTAAATATTCAGAAGTTTATGCTCAAACGAGCCTTACGTGCGAAATGCTCCTTTTACTCAAAGGGGTCTGTGACTTTTAAGACTCCGTATCAGAGGAGTTCGGTCTGACTGCCAAATGGGAAACATGTCTTACTCACACGCAGATCATTTCCTGGAGTAGATTCGCCCATCACGAAACTAATAACTACACAGACGTATGTCAGGATGTTATGTTGTTTAATTAGCGCTCGAGTACGAACTCTGGAGCTGATTACGGAAGCCTGGGAACGCAGAGCAAGTAGCGTCTGCTTGACTTAAATGATTTCTACAGTATATAATAACATAAAGGAAGCGCATGTTTTCTTTGTAGCTCCAGGGTTAGGGGTTCGAGTCCCACCTCCTCTCTTTGTGTGTGTGTGTGTGTGTGGGACTGGTACCCTGTCCAGGGTGTCTTCATCATTGTCCTTCTGAGTCCACTGGGATAGACTCATGGATGGATTGTGTTGATTTTTGCACTAGGACCCAGCTGAGGCAGGTTCACATAATACATGGGTTGTTATATCACACTCGTGGCTGTAGGTGATGAGTCATTAATGTGTACTAGTGCAGGGGTTTTCTATAAAAAATAAATTAATACTTTGAAGCACTTAGCTCTGATGGAAGGGGAGAGAGAGAGCGAGAGAGAGCGGGAGAGAGCGGGAGAGAGCGAGAGAGAGCGAGAGAGAGAGCGAGAGAGCGAGAGAGAGAGAGAACAGTAATGCTGATGTGAATGAGAAGCTGGACAAGGAGCTGTATGAGAAGCTGGATAAGGAGCAGGACGAAAAGCTGGACGAGGAGCTGGATAAGAAGCTGTATGAGAAGCTGTATGAGAAGCTGGATGAGGAGCTGGACGAGGAGCTGTATGAGAAGCTGGATGAGGAGCTGGATGAGGAGCAGGACGAGGAGCTGGACGAGGAGCTGGATGAGGAGCAGGACAAAAAAG
>NC_083478.1:19497966-19502966 GCF_030014155.1 Tachysurus vachellii
CAGAACTTCCTCAGCGGTGAATTCGATCCAGAAGCCATGAAAGATCAAAGAGACATCTCAGGTTCCTGCACTATTCACAGCTGGATTTGGATTTGATTCGAAAAAATGATCTGTTCGATCGTTCTTGTTCCGGACACAAACTTACAGGATGTTTTCAATCAATGTAAATAAAAATCTGATGTTCTGTCTGCGAGTCTGATGTTAAACGTGTGGGACGTGTGTTTTTCCCTCTTATAGATAAATTTGAGCTGTTTTAGATGAACAAACAGTCGGAGCATCTCAGAGAGCAAAAAAATGGGTTTGATAATAACATTTACTCTGAATATCGTCGCTGTCGGGCGGAAACCTCGTATCTCCAAAACCGTTATTTTTCAGGAAATTAAAAAACGCCGTACCTTATCTGCAGTGCACAGGGTTTAGTCCTCGTTGCAGTGGATTGTCTTGCGCTAAATTCCTGTCCTCAGACGAGCACAAGATTTTTTTTTCTTTGAGCCCAGTGTTTTGAAGACATTTACCTCAGAAGACGTGTTGATTCGTTGCGACTCTTCTTGAGGAGAAATATGCCGTGAAGCTCTCCCACGGAGTGAGGAAGAGGTGGACAGTTGAAGTGTCCAATGGAGTTATGAGATTTGCGCTCAAGCTATTTTCAAGACTTTAGATTGGTTAATAACTTGTAAAAATAACAGACCCACGTGGGGACTGACCAATAGCATCGATATGTGAAAAAATATGAAATTGACAAAATTTGGGCATACGAGGTTTCCGCCCGACAGCCACGATATACAAACATCTGTTTGGAAAAAAATGAACCATTTTTGTACTTTAGCAACTTTTCGATGAATCCATCACCTCTAGCATTCTAGATAAACACAGAAAAACTGATAAAGTCCTGAGTGGCTACTATCATATGAGCTTCATATTAACACCACTGTTGAGTGAATTCCATTTTTTGGCTTCTGGTAAAGAGAATTAATGTCCTAGCTAGAATCAGTCCATAGAGTAATAAAGAAAAGTGTTCAACTGATATTTTAAGCCCCGAAGGCTACAGTAGTGAACGCCATATTAAATTGTAATAAAACACTGCAACAGATCTGGGACACTGTGCCAGACTGATGCCCAGAGGTATCACGGACTACACTAAAGATAAGGAACGCATTGAGGGGCTTGTCTATGAAGATGAGCTAGTGACGGAGAGGTGGAGGAACAAAAAGATGCACCACGTCTTTGAGAGTAGTAACACAGCCGCAGGTTAAATCCAAATATGTGTCTGAAAATGCCTTCCTGAGATGGTGTTTCATCATAGGTCAGGAGATTGAACCTACTGTGAATGAATCTGTCAGTCCAATCCACCCACCTGACCCCTGATATTGACTTCTTTGTTCCTCTGAGAACGAAGCGGCGCCGATTCTATGAATAGAGACTTGCTTCGTTTCTTTGGATTGCGATTGATTGAGTCTGTTTTTGTTTTGTAAAATTCCAGGAAAACAAGTAATATCAGAAAATGTCAGGTTGACCTGACCAGTAAGCCGTGATCCATCAAATGTCAGCTCGTTTCTGTTCGGACGTGTTTCTGCATTTATATACGAGAAGACGGTGAAATATTCCCAACAGGCAAAGTCAATAACTCGACTTAAACCCCACTGAGCTTCGTTTCATTTACTGAAACAAGACTGAAGGCAAAAAAGCAACAGAAATAAGCAGGAAAAGTGAAGCGTCTTGAGAGCACACCACATGTACGTCATTGATTCGGAAGAACTGCCAAACACATACTTAAGGATAATTATTGACACTGTGCTCACTGGGAAAGAGAATTGAGGTGTATTATTAAAGTGAATCAAATATTCTGAGAGTGGCTCGAATCATACGGCGATGAGAATCATGAGTAAATAAATAAATAAATAAATAAATAAATAAATAAATAAATAATGTTGATGAAAGAATTGTATAAAAATCACAGATGGAAAAAAAAGAAATCGCTTGAAAAAAATAAAATGTGTAAATAAATGAATCATGTGTAAAAAAACATATGTGAGTTAAATGAATCATCTGAAAACAAATGGATCATGATTAAAGAATCCAATGTAAAAGAAATGAATCACATGTGAAAATTAATGAATGGGGCAAAATCTTAGGTAAAAAAAAAAATACAAATATTAACCAAACTGTGTAAAGTGTGATAAACTAACAAATGATGTAAAATAACATTTGACTGTAACTGAGTCATGGCTAAGGAAAATGGTGTGAAACGTAATGACTCATGCATAAAGATCACATGGAAAAAAATGAATCATTATATAAATAAATCAAATGAATAAAAAATTGGTAAAAATGAATGAATCATGTGTAAAAATGATTGTACAACTGAATTATACATTTGGAAATAAAAGAATCAATTGGAAATAAATGAATCATGTGCAAATCATATGTGAGTTAAATGAATCAAGTAAATCGTTTGTTAAAAAAAAAAAAAAAAAAAATTACCATGAAAATAAATGAACCATGTGCAACAAAAAAAAAAGAAAACACATGATAGTAAATGAATCATTTGAAAACAGCCATAAGGAAAAAAATATACGTTAAAAAGAGGAAATAATTATGCATAAAAAATCATGAGAGAATTAATGCTTCATGTAAAAATCACTCAAAAGTGACATCAAATCTGTCAAATAATCATCTGATTATTTTAATTACATATAGTAACTCGTAATATACGGTTGTATTTTATGTTAATGTTTAATACTTTTAACCTGGAATACGTTGTTTCATGTTTCATAAGTCCATGTGCCAAAACATCAAAGCTAATAGCTATGTAAAGAGCCCCAGATTGACTAAAACAGAGATTTCCTTTTCTCCCCGGCTGTATTTCTACGTTCTGTACTGTTTTTCAGCACGAGGCGCTGACTTTTTTCAGAAGATAATGCCAGTTAATACATCTCAAAGCTCTATTCCTGGTGATTTAAGTGAGAGAAGAAAAGAGCTACTGAGAGCAGAGAAGGGATAATGATAGCAGAGAGCCGGGGATGACAAACACGTTGCAGTCACACCGTCACGTAGCTTCTACAGATTGATGGGTTATTAAAAAAATAAATAAATAAATGCTGCTCATGGGACTAGACTTCTATTACAAATCATCAGGAAAAGACACTGAACTGGTAACAGGGAATAGTGTCTGGTGGACATTCCACAGCATGAAATACAACAATAAATGGATAAAAACTGACACATGGGTTAATTTAATCGACTTCCGCTTTACTGATGAAATAAATAAAATTTACTAGGTGTAGAAATAAGGTCAAACATTTGCACCAGCAACTGACAATAATGTTAGTTAGATAATCATGTTAGCGTGTGTGTGTGTGTGTGTGTGTGTGTGTGTGTGTGTGTACGAATCAAGCTAACTACACCAGAAGCTAGCAAATTAATTTTCAAGAAGCTGTGAATCTTAATTATGTAAGTTAGTTAGCTAGCTAGGGGGGCACGGTGGCTTTGTGGATAGCACGTTCGCCTCACACCTCCAGGGTTGGGGTTCGATTCCCGCCTCCGCCTTGTGTGTGTGGAGTTTGCATGTTCGCCCCATGCCTCGGGGGTTTCCTCCGGGTACTCCGGTTTCCTCCCCCGGTCCAAGGTATGCATGGTAGGTTGATTGGCATCTCTGGAAAATTGTCCGTAGTGTGTGAGTGAATGAGAGTGTGTGTGTGTGCCCTGCGATGGGTTGGCACTCCGTCCAGGGTGTATCCTGCCTTGATGCCCGATGAAGCCTGAGATAGGCACAGGCTCCCCGTGACCCGAGGTAGTTCGGATAAGCGGTAGAAGATGAATGAATGAATGAATGAATGAGTTAGCTAGCTAACATAATAACTTTCCTAAATAACTAACGTTAGAACATAAACAACAGAATTATAGACATAATATAATTACTTACATGAATATTCAGTAAGTGTGACTAGATTACACTGCTAAGCAAATTTCAGCTAGCTACGATTTGTATGTATAATGTAAGCCAATTAGATCAGAAACTAGTAATAAGCTCCAAAGCTCTGGGATTGAAAATCCAGACCAAATTTCACTCTTCTATTCACTCGCTCTACAGAATTCTTAACAATTTGGCACATTTCGTGGGTTAATCCTTTATCCGCGATGCTCAATGTTACACTTACCGTTAGGTTTTATCAGCTTCTGTCACGAATATATGAAAACATACACTGATATTTTCACTGGGGCTTCAGTGAAAAAACTTACCTTATATGGACTTCCTGTGCACCATCTCTGTGCAGAGAAATCGACAGACAGTTACTCGGATTGTTTTGTTTCTAAAACTGCTTACAGCAGCTTTAATGTAACGCAGAGGCCTTTACAGCTATCATGAGACGTGATATCGGTGTAGAGAAGGAAACATGGTGCCCGTGTGGCAGCTCAGCTGAGCAGCATTGACATGCCCAAGCCTAAATGAACACAATTAGTTTGGGACATCTTATTCCACTTCACACTCGTGCATACATGATGAGAAATTAGCACGCTGATCCAAAGATCTCCGTCCTGGTTAAGAAAGAAATAAGTCTGACCCACTAGGGCACATTTATTATGTAAACATGTCAGACAGGAAGCGTATTATCTAACAGTGTTGAAGAGAGAACATATTTACAGTGAAGCCCTCTAATGTCAGTGTGTGTGTGTATTGTGTTATACATCGTAGTTAAGCTATACACAGAGTTCTGTCATTAAAGCTCATGGAGGTCCAAATAAGTCGAGATCATCAGATAATTAGTTGAGGCAAAAGGAGGAGATCCTTCTTCAGTGTAAGCACAAAAAAATCACATTAAAAAAAGAGTTCACTTTCATGGCACAATGTTACATATCAAGTTTGTGCAAAGACCAAAAAGTGGCATCAGTTCCTCATCAGTTAGTGTGCTTTCGATTAGTTTGATTATATTTTGGGAAACAGACAGATTTGATTTGGTTGCAAAATATCACAAAGAAAATTAATAACTGTATGAATTTTA
>NC_083478.1:19505466-19515466 GCF_030014155.1 Tachysurus vachellii
TCCTTCCTTCCTTAGTTCACTCATTTCTTGTCCCTTGTTCCTCATGTATGTTAGTATTTTTTCTAGGTTTCCTTTAAACAGCTCATCTAAGTGCACAGAGGTTTGACGTGCGCTCGGTCACGCTATGAAACACTCCCAGTTTGGTTGTTTACTGATGAACTGGTCTCCTAACCTTTTGTCCAGTTTAAGGGAACGTGTGTTGGGCTGCGATATTGGTAGCAATCTCATCACCCACTGAGGCGCATCAGCACATGTGTTTGTCCCGCCGGGATTATGGAGCCAGAAAGGTTCAGACTCAAATCTCCTGAGCGTTTGTGTTGTGAACCGAGACCGAGCCACGGTGCTGGAGGACGCAATCAGCAATCAGCACCGAGTGAAGGAAGCAGAGTCAGGAGGCAAATGTAGATTACGCAGGATGAATTACCAGACACGTCCTCTTGTGGCATGCGTCGAGTCTCAGATTGCTCAGTTATAAATAGGTTTTGGTTCCTCAAAGAATCACTTCTGATGAAGTTTTGGTTTTTATGGCACAAAGCTCAAAAGAGATGAATAATCAAAAGGCAATCTGTATTTTATTATAAACTAGAAAAGCAAGCAACTGAATGGTTCCATGGTTACAGGAAAACTATCAGTGGTGTTGTGACTCGAGGTCGAAGTGATCTATCAGATCAGAGCTACATGTAATGTCATTCTGAGTCACTACAATGTTCCTGTTCTCACTTCTGTTATACTGTAGCAGCTATAAACAGTCCATCACTGGTCTGTTTTCTTCCCTCCTTCTTACTGTACATACTGTAATAACGCTTTCCTTCCTCCTATATGTCCACCCTCATTAAGTGAGTAAAAGCAAGACAGCACTTCTTCACTCGTACACATTTTCTTTAAACACCTTGAGAGACTGTTGATGCCGTGAAACTGTGGAAATTATGGACCATTTCCTCTGAGTGATTTTATAAGAGTACTGAATATTTTTACTACTTTTTTTTTTTTTACACCAGACTATAAGTGCTGTTCTTCTAAAGCAGCCGAAAAGACGTGATTAGAAAGTCAGGAAAGCATTTTGAATGTATTTCTTATTCGTTAGTTCCTCACTAAATGATGTAATGTGAGAGTTTTATGCTTAAAACGTGATCTATATCATTAAATACAATGCTGATAAATTCTTGAATCTGATTGGTCACAATGTGATTTTCTTTCCCCCGTTATAACGTTTATAAAAAGGACTCTCCAGTGTCAACACTTTGCCAGAGGTGAAGCTGTAACTTGGAGTGGATTATTTTCTAGTAACAGCACATCAAACGTTTAGTCTGTCTTCTGCTACAGCGGCTTGTGGATGATAACAATTTTAAAAGAATAAAAAACACCACATAGTTACGTCTTATCGGTTTATAGTTCTGTGACTATTCTGTTATCGCTTACATTACAAGAAGCAGTTCCTGCACTGGACTTTCATCTTTCTCTCTCTTTCCTTCTCTCTATCTCTCTTTCTCTTGAAGTTAATAAGACACAAACAGCTTATTTAGTTAGAGAAAATGGAAAAATCGTAAACGCTAACAATCACCGAATAAAAATTTATTACATCGTTTTAAAATGTACACCAAACTCGTAACAGTGACTTGTGAAAGCTCGGTAGAGTTTGCATACTGTATATCACCTGTATATCACCTAAGTGACCAGGAACACACTTAAAAACATCTGTCTAAAAAATAATGCGATGTAAATCCGTGCACGAAAAACAACAAAAAAACAACACTCCGTGTAGAAAATCCTGTAGTGTTGTGATACTCAGCTGAAAGCAGCCGCGGTCACGTCGGCTTCATGGCTGCGTTAAAACATAAAATGAAACACTAAAACAATTAAAACAAAAAAATAAAAATGGCAACTTTACTGTGATAACTAGGAAAGAAAGAAGACAGAAGGGTGAAGCTGACTCTGTGCATGTGCCACTGATAAAATGAAGATTCCAGCAGATGTGGGAAACACCGTGAATGTCACCAGCATATCCTCAGTCCACTGCGACGGACGCTTAGTGTTTGTTCTTTAAAATTGTAAATAATGTTGTTTGTGTCCGGTGATTATCACAGTGCTGCTTCGGATGGCGAACAATTCTAGTAACGACAAATAAACAAATAAGTAAAAAAATTCGGTGAATTTGAAACGACTCCCTGTGTTTCATGTTTTTCACATAAACAAGTACTTTTAAATAATAAACAATTCTTTACATTTGTAATTTAACAGATTAAAAAAAAAAATAAAAAAAAAGCATAGATTATCTGTGTAAGGGTTTTAATTCAGATTGGTGTAAAAGCTTGGAGATGTTTTGAGGCAACTTCCTTTTCCAAGTACTTCGTTCATTTAAGGCACTTTGGCTGATGTTAGTGTTGTAGTAAGAAAACTCTGGCGTAAACCCTGAGACGTGTGTGTTGGTGTGGGAAAAGCTGTTAAATGTCACTTTGTTGGAAATTTAGCAGAAATCTAAACTCAACTCTCGGACTTGAGTGACCGAAACTCAACATTACATGTACAGCATTTAGCAGACGCCCTTATCCAGAGCGACTTACAATTGTTTATCTCATTTATTATACAACTGAGCAATTGAGGATTAAGGGCCTTGCTCAGGGGCCCAGCAGTGGCAGCTTGGTGGACGTAGGAATCGAACTCACAACCTTCCGATTGGTAGCCCAACACCTTAACCACTAGGCTACCACATTCTAGGCTATCGACATGGCCGCTCGCAGCCTCAACGTTAAAACCAAGCGGCACTGTTTACGTTTAAAAGAAGTTTTACTTTATAATACTGACAATACAATAATAATAACAATATAATAATGTTATAGTAACAGTATTGAGGAGGAAATTATACATCCCTTGCAGCAGGTATTTGACTAGCTGGTTGCTAAAAAAACGTCAAGTGTCGGGTGTTTTTTTGTTCTTTCTTTGCGTTGATGCTAAAATTCTGCTATTCAGAACTTTACAAGGTGAGTTCATCACGCAGCCATCAAGTCGTAATCAGACGCCGGCTGTCAAAATGTCAAACAATTTTTCTCGATGTTCTTTAATTTAATGTCAGAACGTTGCTTCTGCTTGAGATACATCACAGGAAAAAAAAAAGTCTGGTGAAAATGTCCGCATGTGAAGGTTTTTCCCAGACCACCACACACACTACCTCTAAAAGCCAAAGTGTGTATAGTGTGTAAAGTGTTGCTTCATCATCGTTGCTTTGGTTGTCGAGGTGACGGTGACCTCACAGCACCTGGATATTTTAGACGTCGTACTTGATTATCGCCTGTAGTGTAGAACTTAGCTACAATTTATTAAAAAAACCTCCCTGACTGTGAGAAACCTCCAGCTTTGGTAAATTCTGCCGTCTTTGCTTTGAGAGAAAAAAAAAAGTGTCGTTTTACTTTGATTTGCTTTTAGAGCCGGAGCTTAAAAAAAGACACGTCTAGTGCGTTTCGCTTGAGAAATGTTGTGTTAAAATCTGGAAATATATTTTTATATAAATATATAATTCCCTTCCATTAGCAGCAGATTGATGATGTAGTGTGTAGCTCGGCTTTTACGTCTAATGTAATACGCTGTTTAAAAAGTGCAGTGATTAAAAATTTAAAGAAAGGAACACGTTATTAATAAGCAGAAAGGCACATCGATAATAACAAACACGGCCTCGACTCGTAGAGCGTGAAAACCTCCGGAGCGCTCCTTCGAATCTTCGTCTCGTTCTAGTAGCGCTATTTTAAAAACCGAACGCAGATCAACATGTTGTCCTGAAAAGGGAACAAAAAAAAAAAAAAAAAAGAAGAAAAATCCAGCGTGGGTCTAAAGACAGTCACTTCCATCGTAGATGACGGGCTTTTCAGTGGTCAAGTGGTAGTTGACTTTCTTGGAGATGAACCTAGAGGAACGATCACAAAAAATGAGACTTTGATTATAACTGTGATTTTCTTAACTGACGTCATCGTGATTTAAAACACAACCCTGGCGTGTGCTGTTACAGAAAAATAATCCATCATCACTCCAACAATCCTGAGATTTTATTTCTTGTATACATGAAATTGTTAACCTAGGATATGCTTTTTTTTTTTTTACAACCATCTACAGATAAAATGCATGCTGTGAAACGTTCATGAGGCAAGACGTTACTTCCTGTCCCACCCTTGCATAGTGTTTACCGTACATGGCCCTTTGATTGAGCTGTTACCGTAGAAACGCTAGTATAGCGTCATAAATATACATAAACCTCTCAGAGCCGTGCTGTTATTGAAAATTAACCCACACCTACCCCGCTGTGGTGTAAGTATAGATAACACACCAGCTCTGGGTTTGAAATTTTTTACCTCTCAGCTAGAGTGAAAGGCTGTGTTTTAAAACCAATTGTACCTGGAGTAGGAGTTGTCAAAGATGAGTGTGTAGACTCCGGGGTTTCTGGCTTTCAGCTGGCCACGAATGGTCTCCTTGTGTGCGTTACACCGAGTCAGGGGGATCAGAACCTGGGGCAATATGAACACTCGTTTATATATATATATATATATATATATATTTAAAGCTTCAATTCAAGTCTTTGGCATTAGTTATTCCTGGTGTGTGTGTATGTGTGTGTGTGTTTGATGTGGTGAAGGAGTCTCCAGTGTGAGGGGGAGATGTGTGTGTGTTTGATGTGGTGAAGGAGTCTCCAGTATGAGGGGGAGATGTGTGTGTGTGTGTGTATGTGTGTGTGTTTGATGTGGTGAAGGAGTCTCCAGTGTGAGGGGGAGATGTGTGTGTGTGTTTGATGTGGTGAAGGAGTCTTCTGTGTGTGTGTGTGTGTGTTATGTGGTGAAGGAGTCTTCTGTGTGTGTGTGTATGTGTGTGTGTGTGTGTGTTTGATGTGGTGAAGGAGTCTTCAGTGCGTGTGTGTAGGGGTGTGTGTGTGTGTGTGTGTGTGTGTGTGTGTATGATGTGGTGAAGGAATCTTTAGTGTGAGGAGGAGATGTGTGTGTGTGAGTATGTGGTGAAGAAGTCTCCTCTGTGTGTGTGTGAGTATAATGTGAAGGAGTCTCCTCTGGGTGTGTGTGTGTGTGTGTGTGTGTATATAATGTGGTGAAGGAGTCTCCACTGTGTGTGTGTGTGTGTGCGTGTGTGTGTATAATGTGGTGAAGGAGTCTCCAGTGTGAGGATATGTGTGTGTGTGTGTGTTTGTGTGTTTGTGTGTGTATAATGTGGTGAAGGAGTCTCTTGCATGTGTGTGTGTGTGTGTGTATGATATGGTGAAGGAGTCTCCAGTGTGAGGAGATGTGTGTGTGTGTGTGTGTGTTTGTGTGTGTATGGTGTGGTGATGGAGTCTCCTCTGTGTGTGTGTGTATATGATGTGGTGAAGGAGTCTCCAGTGTGAGGAGATGTGTGTGTGTATGATGTGGTGGAGGAGTCTCCAGTGTGAGGAGATGTGTGTGTGTGTTTGTGTGTGTGTGTATGGTGTGGTGATGGAGTCTCCTCTGTGTGTGTGTGTGTGTGTGTGTGTGTGTGTGTGTGTATGATGTGGTGAAGGAGTCTCCAGTGTGAGGAGATGTGTGTGTGTGTTTGTGTGTGTGTGTATGGTGTGGTGATGGAGTCTCCTCTGTGTGTGTGTGTGTGTGTGTGTGTGTATGATGTGGTGAAGGAGTCTCCAGTGTGAGGAGATGTGTGTGTGTGTGTTACCTTGGCCTGCTCCTCAGGTGTGTTTGTAGATTCTCTATAGACGACGCTAAAGCTGATGCTCTTTGGCTCGGATGAGAAAACCCAGCCGACGGCGTGGCCGTGCTCGTGTACGGTGATGGAGATGATGCTGTAGCAACTGGACTTGATGAAGAGCTCACGGGAAGCATCTCCGAACTGCCGGATCTCGTCGATGTGCAGCAGGACTAAAGAACTACACACATCATACAAGCAGCTCAATAACAACTAAAACTAAAATGAAAATCTCTGAAGTGTTTTTCTACTCAGACATAAAACGTAATATTCTGTTTCCGAGCAGAGCACTGATTTTTTTTTTAAAAGACAGGAATATCACGATGACGTGTTTCAGTCGGATTTCTCAGATGACTAACGTGGTAGGATTGTGGAGATGTTTACTTGCGGCTGTGTGACTACAGACTTGACCCTTTTCCACCGAGGCAGTTTGCGTGCAGGTTCGGAGCCTAATTTAGAACCAGTTCTTTCTGTTTCGACACCCAAAGCACCGGCTCTGAACCAGGAAAAGTGGTTCTTAAGTAGCACCAAAACGTTGCTGGTCTAGACTTAAGAACCGCTTGTGTCCGGGGCTGTGGGCGGGGCTGTGGGCGGGGCTACAGTTAGCGCATTTGATAATGTACCTTAAGTATACAAATGTTTAATACACTTTTACTTTACCGCAATATGACCAACTATCAGCACACATGATAGTAAGTAGCTACATGTTAAGGCTAAATTTTTTCTGTGTTAATGATAAAATAACGTTATGTACTTTCTCGATAACAACCTCCGTTTATACAGATTACATGGAGCTGCACGTACACGTCAGATTCGCTGCGTTTGGGTGTTAATGTAGGTTCACAAAGCCATGAGCATTAACAGTAAAGCAACATCCGCCATTGTTGATGTTGTGTTTGTGTTTGTCGCTGCTGCGCTAAAGTTGCTGTGTAACGTGACACGTATACAGTGACGTCAGACTCGGCTCTGTGATGCTCTCTAACCGATGGAAAGACAAACCGGTTCTTAGAAGGTTCACCAGTGGAACCGACTTTGAACCAGCACCAGCACCAGCTCTGAACCAGCACCGGAGAAGTAAATATTATTATTATTATTGTTTCTATTAATTTATTAGTATTGTTATTTAAATGTAAGAAAATACACATTTTTATTTAGATTTCTTTTTAAATTTTGACAGCAATTATTAGGAAGCATATAAATTGTTATTATCGTCTAAATGTCCTGAAATATCGTTCAATTTTGTCATGTCGTCATTCTGCACTCACGCAAGTTCTCCTGATTTGAGTAGATGGATTTCAGCATCTTGTACAGACGGGGGCATTTCCTCCTGTTCCTCAGTAACCACTGCTTTACCAGAAACACCTCTACAGGACACACACACACACACACACACACCAGGTCACATTCTATTTATCTACACATATATAACCTACATGTATACACAAACACACACAAACACACACACATAGCAGAGGCAAAGCACCTGGATAAAAGTTTAGAAAACTCACTCTGTGTGTGTGTGTATGTGAGTGTGTGTGTATGTGAGTGTGTGTGTGTGTGTGTGTGTGTGTGTGTGTGTGTGTGATATTCGACTCACGGCTCCTGAGTGTTCCGGCTCTCAGCTTCTCCGTCCAGCGACTCTGCGGTTGTTTGTGAAAGTGTGTCGCTGTCGTACAGCCCGTTTACCTCATCGTCTGTGATGATGTCATACACTCCATCATCATGCTTCACATTTGGATCAGTTACTACACACACACACACACACACACACACAAACACACACACACACACAGGAAGAAGATGAACAACAAAGGGTAATTGCCTTAATCACTTTAAATGCTTCATACTTCATATGTACTTTATACATGAATGAAAATTTAATGGTAGGAAGAAAATTCATATTTAACCCAGAAATATATATCCATCTATCCATTCATCCCTCCATCCAATTATCCAACCCTCCCTCCATCCATCCATCCATCCTTCCTTCCCTCTGTCCACCCCTCCCTTTTTCCCACCCTCCCTCCGTCATCCATCCATCCAACCATCCCTCCCTTCCTCCCTCCATCTATCCATCCATCCATTAATCCATCCATCCATCCAACCCTCCCTCCATCCATCCTTCCTTCCCTCTGTCCATCCCTCCCTTTTTCCCTTTCTCCCTCCATCCATCCTTCCCTCTGTCCATCCCACCCCTTTTCCCTCCCTCCCTCCCTCCCTTCCTTCCTTCCTTCCTTCCTCCCTTCATCTATCCATCCCTCCATCCATCTTTATTAACACTGATCCTATGCAGGGTCATATGGAACCTAGAGTCTATTCCTGACCATTAAGAGATGCCAATCAGCCCAGAAGGCATGTCTTTGAACTGATGGAGGAAACTGGAGAACATGGAGGAAACCCGCGGAGGATGAGAAGAACATGCAAAAACTCCACACACACACACACACACACACACACACACACACACACACACAGGGTGGAGACTGAAATCGAAAGGAATTTAAAACACTGCAGGACAGCTGAATGTTTCAGGAAATCTCCGTTGAAGATGAGCGTCCAGTGAAGTAATCTGTACTATATAAACTGTCAAAAAGAATGAAAGAACTGGACATAAAGCTATCTGAGCTCTCTAAAACAAAACAAGGGAAACATCTCCAGATGAGAACTGATGAGTACTTCGAGATCAAAAGATGCCATTAACACACAGCGGGAATGATTCTAAGCTAGACGCATCTCATCTTCAACGCTCAAGTTTCAAAGCAAAGACAATTATGAAAAAAGCCCTAAATTACAGAGGAACCGCTGACTGGATCCCTTACGCAAGCCCCACTGCTGAAATATACACAAATCAATAAGGTAAAGTGGCAGCTGCAAGAAACAAGCTCTCGCGCTCTGCTCTGAGAACGATATCCGCCGGAGAGACGCTACACCAACAGAGGGCTTTATTGATAAGATGAACAGCAGGCAATTATGGCTACAACACACACAACAGCACGCTGAGGACTTGGAGCTACTCTATAAGTGGAATTACTTCTGTCATGCTGCTGCTAGGTGATGCAATAGATCAACGAAATGCCGCAGAACTGACCTACAGGCTGAGCGGCTTTTTTTATTCGAGGGATTTGGGTGGAAAATTCTTTCTTTTTTAGACGCCGCCTGAAGTTTCTTACACCTTGGAACAATGCATGAGATTTTCATCGCCACACTCAGACTTGACTTGCTCACTGGGGTGTAAGGATTTCAGATATACTGTACTGGAAAAAAGAAAGCTTTCACACTTTCATATTTTTTTTTAGTAAAGTAAAAGCTCCTTTTTTTGAGTTCCTTTTGAGCTAATATAAAAAAATAGCCTGCATGATGCACATCACACAAACCCTATCAACACGCTCTGCCTAGCTTGTGCTTAAGATTAGACAAGATCGGTAGTGCGGACCACATAAAAAGTAGCAGAAAACCAGCAGAAACTTGACGCATGTTGGACTAGCGAACATACCTGAAAAATTGACCAGATGCTAGTTTTGTTCTATTCTCGTTTCAGCAAAATCTTGGGACTATTTTCAAGATTAAATACGAATATTTCAAGTATTCTGCTCTTGATACTAATTAAAATTGAAAAGTTTTAATGTAGGGGGGTCACGGTGGCTTAGTGGTTAACACGTTCGCTTCACACCTCCAGGGTTGGGGGTTCGATTCCCGCCTCCGCCTTGTGTGTGTGGAGTTTGCATGTTCTCCCCGTGCCTCGGGGGTTTCCTCCAGGTACTCTGGTTTCCTCCCCCGGTCCAAAGACATGCATGGTAGGTTGATTGGCATCTCTGGAAAAATTGTCCGTAGTGTGTGATTGCGTGAGTGAATGAGAGTGTGTGTGTGCTCTGCGATGGGTTGGCACTCCGTCCAGGGTGTATCCTGCCTTGATGCCCGATGACGCCTGAGATAGGCACAGGCTCCACGTGACCCGAGGTAGTTCGGATAAGCGGTAGAAGATGAGTGAGTGAATGAATGAAAGTTTTAATGTAGCATATCTGAGACACTTTAATCAGAACTTCTGCTGAAACGTAATGCAGCACTTTTATTCTTCCTACTACAGGCTGCCATAGTAATAATGGGTATAAGTGGGAGGCCCATGCAGCGTTCAAAATGAGTTTTCTTGCCGCTATAATGAAACGTTCTACAGGAATATTTTGGTCTATAAAATTCAGCAGTGTTTATGTGCATCATATAATACGAGACGAAGGAGTGAAGTCCAGGTTTGTTGTATCTCTGGACACGACCACATCTACAGTAGCTGTCAACTGCTGCT